>NW_009934358.1:18789-44378 GCF_000696875.1 Nestor notabilis
GCCAGCCACAACTTCTCTCAGCAACCTGTTGCAGTGCCTCAGCACCCTCACACGGAAGAACTTCTTCCCAGTACCTAAATCTACCCTCTTCCAGTTTAAAAACATTACCCCTTATCCTATAACTACATGCCCTTTTAAAAAGTGTCTCTCCGGCTTTCAATTACACAATACAGAGAAAAAGGTTTAAAATTTATATTTACAGTAAGTTTTACAATAAAATTCCAGAACTACCGTTTCTTAAGAAAACATTGCACAAAGGTACTAGTTACAATGTGGTCCAATGCATTAAAACATTTTTAGCAGCTCTAAATCAGTTTGCACAATTTCCATAATTTTATCAACAGAAAATCACACTTTTATTAGAAGAAATTGTTTCCTTTTTTTTTAAGTCTACATGAAAGCAAATAGCAAACATATCCCCTTGTTGCCACAGTTACCAGGCTACTAAATTGCCCTTACAAACTTATTCTACAAAAATAAAATAGTTGTTTTTTCCCCCTTGAACTGCTGCTTTGATGTGTGTTCAAAGGTGGGTGAACAACTGGTAAGACTATTAAATGGTCTTGCTTGCTCCTTCTTTTTTCCAAGGGATTGAACTACAGACACATCTATAAATCAGTAAATGCTATCCAGCATGGGAAGAAAGAAATGCTGCAGCTAACAGAGCAAAACCTTATCTTTCCAAGTGTTATTTCCTAAACTAACACATGTAAATCATTTCGTAGATTTAAGAGGCACACCCAAATACATGAAAAATAATTGGGCAGCCAAAGCAAAGGAGCACAGCTGCCATTAAAGATTTACAGACTCTCCTACAAGGGCAAAAATTGCCTGCAGAGGAGCCCATTTAAGCAATCTCTGGCCTGCTGAGACTCAAGCAGAGCTTGTTGCTCTTCTTAAGAAATATTGAACGTATTAATTTCATTGTTGGTGCCTCCCCTGGAGCTGTCAGCCAGAGAGGAACTGCTGCAGGGCCAGGGAGATGGCATGTGTTTCCCACATTGCTCCACAACTGCGAGTAGGAAGACCTGATGCAACATGCCTGACATACAGCAATCAAACTTTTTTTAGAAAATGTTGGAATTTCTAATGAAAAATAAATTCCCATGTGATTCTGTTAAATAATACAGCGTCCACACTGTAAGACAGAGAAAACAGGAGCCCTATAGTCTGAAATCTGGAGAGAGTGTGAAGGCAGTTCTCCAGGAAACATCTACCTGCTCTGACAGGCTGCCCAAGAACCAGGTAGCCTGGCAAGAGACTGGAAAGTCAGGCATTTCTGAGGGAGTGAAGTAAGCTTTCCAGAAAAGTCCTTCCTACCTGCACAATTCATAGGCAGTAAGTTACACTTCTCAGCTAGAGATGTCTAATGCATTAGAGTGCAGGTCTCTCAGGGCGCTCACGAACGAGTATCTGCAGCTCCCAGGTAGGTGGGTGACCTGCATGAACCTTCTCCACACCCCTTCATCCACCTCTCAGAGGCTTTACTCTCATTTGCCAGGCTTATCTTCTTGTTACAGTGTTCTTTGTCCCATTCACATATACTAAAGAAACATAATAACTACAGCAAGTTATAATAAACTCTTCTCTTGCTTTTTAAAGGATATGCTTTTCTATCTAATAGAGGATAACCCTTCATGTCATATCATGGTAAAATGGGCAAAAGAGTTATCTTAAGAAGTATGGTGAATCACACAGTATTTAATTTTTTCAGGTCCTTCTGATTTAAAGCCCAGTCTTTCATGATGTCTCCTGACATACTCAAATATCTGTATATACATTGCAAACATCTAATTTACTGATACCTCATTAAATCAAAATCTTCACAGTATTTGCAAGCTGGAAATGGTCATTTACCAACTTCAGTCTAGTGGATGTTCTAAGTATTAACGAATCAGATAATTTATGCTAAAATATCCATGTACCACTTTGATCTTAGCCCAATAACAGAGTCTGTCTCAACCTGAGAATGGCAAGACAACATGCTGGCATGCCAGACTTTTGGTATCAAATATAAGCCAGGAGCCCCCATAGCTGTCAGCAGGTTAAAAGAGCCACCATGAAAAACTGTCCAAAATTAGAATTTTTGATTTCTGAAACAAGGATGAAACATTATATATTAAAAGAGGGAGAAAGTGAACCCACAGCTCTGCATTATGTTGGCTTTAAATCAAATCAAAACCTAGGAAGGCCTATTATAAAGTAATTTTACTAGAACAGGTGAATTCATGAGAGAATTTTATTTTGGAAACTGGAATCCTTTCAGCCCAGAGATAAATTCCTTGATTTTTACTTGTCTCATTAACCCTATTCCTCAAGCAAAATTCAGACATCCCAAGAATACACCTACCCTCACCTCTTTCACTAGATGACTTACCATTTCATTCTGTACTGATACCTGCACTTCTTAAAGTAAATTGAATTTGCATTTCCTATGTGCACTGCACAATACAACAAAAGATTTGGTACTGTCATATCTAATATCACTAAATGTGTTTTAAAATACTGGAAAACAGGACTGGTGGCTCTGTAAATAATGCCTACCTCTGTGATTTTGCTCTTTTGCCTTGAAAAAAATGACCTTGATAGTCTGGTGGACTTGGCAGTGTTAGGTTTATGGTTGGACTTGATGACCTTAAAGGTCTTTTCCAACCTAAATGATTCTATGATTCTATGATTCGTGAGCACATACAAACTGGATTTATAGAAATCTATTACATGACACCCTGACCCTTATTTTACCAGCAAGTTTTGAGCTCAAGTTGAGTTTGTTTCAATATAATTTTAGTTTATTTAGCTTCCAAATATACTACCATAAAGTTGAAGCCCACCAGATAAAAAAAGAGGCATCTACCTGCCCTGAAAAGACACGCAGAGGTTAATTCTGTAGCTTCACAGTAACAACACAGGATGACGGCAGCATCATGAGATATTCTGTTGGCACCCATTGTCAGAAACATAACACATTGATTGCGGATAAATACACAACAACCTGTCAGAGAGTAATTTTGAAGATTATCAGAACTCAAGTCCCTCTTTATCCCCAAAGTGAATTGACCTTATTTACAGGTGTTCAGAATATGCTTTAGCCAGATCATTTTTATAGTTAATTAGGTAGTTCCCTGAGCAGCCAAACTGATAAAAGAGGTTTTCAGAGGCTTTTTGAGCCTGGTTGTATTGCTGGATCCTAGGGAATGGAGAACCAGTGTCATGCACTCCTCCACGGCATCACAGTCAAAATAATTTCTTCCTTGGGGACCCAATGTTGTTTAATGAGGACTGAGCTCACTCTGACGTTTTCTTCCTCTGGGGGCATTTTCTGTCCATTGGATTAAAACATGCTGACAGTAAATATGAAAAAAAAAAACCAAAACAAAACCTGCAACCAGTGAGTAATTCCCAAAACATCAGAAGGTTTTGTTTAGCTAGGTTTTAAATTATGACATTCCATCAGAGCAGGTAAGGACAACAGTAGCTCATTAACTTTTTTGACAAATGCACAACTGTTGGGCTACTTATAATAATTTTTAAATATTAATGCATAAGATTTTTGTACCAGTTTAATGTTACAGTTTGTAAACATTATGTGTGGTACATCCAGAAAACAGATTTCTAACTAGAGCAAATTAGGTTTTATTTAGCTTATTACCTACTTGTACAGCTTTCCTTTCAAATGAAAATTTGTTCACCTAAAAGGGAACAAAGCCTTCTCCACAATTTATCTTTTATAGCCCATAAACCATCCTGTACACCATAATTTTAGCTGCTTCTTTTCAGAAGGGAAATACAGATTTTGTTCAGTAAAGTGCAATAAATATCACAGGCTTGTCTTCTGGATATTTCCATTACAGAAGAGAAAAGCTCATTTAACCTAAGAGCAAAGGTTACTGGAGAACCTGGGAAAATGAAATCCTTGTAAGGTCATTTCTAAAAAATTACAGTGCACTGTTGATTTAGTGACGTGAGAGACCTGCAGTGGGGTTCTTTTTGGCAGAAGAGTTGCTTATTTTAGGTCAACAGTATTTCTAGGAAATCCATATTCTGTTCTTGTTTTGTGGTAAGGCTGTATGTTTCTGAATATTGTAAGTTGACAAACTCAAGTGCTTTCAGATAGTATCTATGTGTTGAATTGCTCTCATTTTAAGAACTCTGAGAAAGGTGAGGGTGACAATTGTATTCTCATCCTGAATCGATCAGGGTGAAAAGTTCTTAAAATACAAAAACAAAGTTGCAAAATAGGCAAGTGTTTCTTTTCAATATTTTGTAAATGTTTTATTTTACTTGAGTTTATTTTTAGAAATATATTAATCACAAAATCGAATTATAAGGATACTAGTTTTGTTATTATTTCACAAAATTAAGTAAAATATTCTCAGAATTCTGAAGTTTTTTTTCTGTATCTTGAACAAGGCAACACATTGGAAAAAAACTTTCCCATTTTGATAAATCAGTATTTTCCAATGACAAAGTCTTGTTACACATATTTTCTCTGATTTTCAATAGCACCAAACGTTCTAGATTTTAACAGAAAATTCAAACAGTTAAAAGCAGGTAAAATTAGGTTATCAGCTGTTCAATTATATTCCTGGAATGGCTTTAATAGTCATGCAAAGCTACCCAAATTTTACAGTGTTCTCTCCTGCAACCTTATCCCTATCACCTAACATAAAACTATGCTTGACAAAAAAGGCAAAACAGCCACAGACTCCATTGCAACACCAGACAGACATAAGGGTAAGCAGCAGCCTGTCGTGCCTTCAGATCTGCTGTGGGGATTGTCAAAAACAGACCAGGTTCAGAAGTTCAGGCTATATATACAGAAGAAGTTCTTCACTATGAGGGTGGTGAGGCACTGGAATGGGTTGCCCAAAGAAGTAAATGCTCCATCCCTGGCAGTGTTCAAGGCCAGGCTGAATAGAGCCTTGGGTGACATGGTCTAGGGTGAGGTGTCCCTGCCCATGGCAGGGGGGTTGGAACTAGATGATCATAAGGTCCTTTCCAACCCTAACTATTCTATGATTCTATGCTGAACCATCTACGTGTGTCCCTTCCCATAAAGCAAGCAAAATACCTCAGAATTATGATATTGTTCAAAGTACTCGAATTAGTACTTTGACATCCTTGGAAGCCCTCATCCTTAGTGGGATTTTTAAAAGCACAACAGTACTTTAAATGTATCCCACTGATTTTCAACAGAGTGTAAATCACATCTTTGATTTTTGAAACGCCACACAAATAATTGTTTTGACAGCAGTCTCTCTGCACTACAAAAAAGCCAATTAAAAAAAAAAAACAAACAAAAAAACACACAAAAACCCAAAGCCATATTTTAGGGTTAATGCATCATTGTAAACTGGAATTGTAGAATTTCACACTTGTCAGCAATAAACATTTACACCTAACTTACTCTCCCAGAATTTCATCCTCTTCATTTCCTTTTTATTTAAAATGACACACAGAAAAATTCTAAAAGTATGGTAAGAATAAATTGTCTGATCTACTCCTTTTATCTTTTTAAGAAAGAAAATAAACGTCAGTACAAAGCAGATGAAGAGGAATGAAGAAGCCATGAAGACAGCTCAATGACAGAAACCTGAGCGCACCCTCCCACATTACTAGCACCAAAGCAAGGTGCAGGACTCTGTACTTAGGCCATTAAATGCTGCCACAAATCTTGACCACCAACGCAAACTGCAAGAATGACCCTTCAGGTTCTCCTTTAACATAGTGTTTCACTACCTTTCAAGCCTGATTGCCAGATCCAGAGGGAACACTGCATAGCACCCAAGGGGAGTAAAACTGCAGGTTTGTTTTCACATTTTTCAGATAATTGTTTGAAGTTACTCAGCAAGGAGGCCAAACTGAAAACAGCATGAGGGAATGAGGGGCTGCCTACACCACAGGTCTGTGCTAGGCAGTGAAATAACTTCCATCTCTTCAGGGTCTGTGATGCTGTCCATCCTCTCTTGGAAAAAACTGGGTATGCGCTTTCACATTTGAGCCATGGACACCCACTTGTCCTTAGCTTGTCCAACCAGGAAGAAATGTTTGGGGCTAACTGCACAGCAGAGCCTCACTTTGAGGACAGGCAAGTTCTCTGTATGGATCAAAGCTGAGCAGTGTCATGTGCTGATCACTAAGGCCTGGGGATTTTGAAGACAAAGCTGTTTGCAAAACTAAAATTAATGTCTCAGTCCTATCACAGTATCTAAAGAACTACAGAAAGACAGTGCTGGCCCATTTAAGCTATTGTTATCTGCACTTCCATTCTCCAAAGCCTCTCCCCAAGTAGTATGTCTTTCATCTTCTGCTGTTTCTGAGATTACTATGTGCTGATAGGAGTCTTTGGAGTGATCTTTAGAGTGCTTTTAGAGGATAACATGTGGAAATAAATAATTCAAATTTTTCTTGAGTGTTCCTTTAGTGTCTCAGCTTACATATATAGAGTGCTTTTATGGAGTGCTCACCTGTACAATGGGTTGTACTCTCTGCTAAGTGTTTTGCCTGAATGACTTTAGAATGCTTTTCTAACATAAAGATAGTAGGCTTGTATATCCCTACTGTAGTCACATTCCTAGCTCAAAGTACTGGACACAATTACTGGCACAATTTTCAGCAAAACCACACATGCTTTATGATTTAGCATGTAGTATTATAGGAGGTTTTAACAAACTGTCAAAAATAGGAACAGTATGAATATGGTAATAAAAAATGTTAGAGAATATTTTAAACAATCAGGCAAGACTCAGTAATACCAAAACAGAGGGTAACAAAATAAACATTAAGGACCTGAAATTACAGCTGCAAGCATATCCCACACCAGGAACAGGTAATGCCAGTGAAGTGTGTTAAATTAGTCATATCTGATGAAAATTATTTATAGAAGGATTATATATGATATTGATTGTATATGATACTTTCTGATTACGCTTCCTTGCTAACACATGATCCACATCAAAAGAAATATACATTTTCTCCTGAAAATGCTAGATGTTCTGCTGCCAATTTCTCTTTTAAAATGCTCATATTTTAACACTTGCACGTACACTCAGGATCATGCAGTAACAGAAAGCCACAGTTAGCACATTATGTGATGTTTTTCTGACATTTTCTGTAAAAAATACTCGTGACTAAAAATTTCAGTAGCTATGGATATGGTTTATAATCCCTTAAAGTTTCACAGGATAGCAGTCCTAAAAAAAAAAAAAAAAGTGTTTTAAACCTCTCTTTCTTTCTCCCTCTCTTTTTCTTTACAGTCTAGGAACCAAGCCCTTAGGAGAGAAGCCTGGCTGGTGGCATCAAAATTAAAGCTTTTATGGTGTATTAACATGTCTTGGAGGGCACTCATTACTGTACAATGGAGATAAAATTAAACTTCTTGGTCCAGGGATGTTGAACAGTTTCATTTTTGATGACATCAAGTCCAGGTACTATTTTTATCTCTTAGTTAACAAACAGCCTGCTCCAATACACTCCTTTGCCCCTGTTTTTCACTACACACACTCACTCCTACCCAAAACAATGGGAATGGACAGAAGCTGGACAGGTGAAGCATGTGGGCTAAAGCAGAACAAAATTTCAGTCGACTGATAGGAGGTCAGAGGGGCAGGTGTGTGGGGGTCTCTGCATCACTGGGTGATGAGCAAAGCAAGCATTTACAGTCCAAGAACCTTTGTGCTTCAGCCTGTCTGGATAAACACAAAAGTAATTAAACACATTTCAAAGCCTGCTATCTATAGGAGATGGGACTGGATAAACCTCCAAGCATAAAATATACAACACTACATAAGAATAAAATGTAATAATGTAATATTTGGTTTCGAAAAGGTGAAGGCAGATAAAATAACAAAGATTGCACAAAATTTAGGTTAGGTAGTTTTACTCATCCCTTCTCACAATATATAAATAGTTGCCACAGATCGGAGAGGCAGTAAATCAGCCTCCCTGCACTGGTAGTGCCTATCTGTCCCAGCAAGGAACAGAAATGGCTGCACGGAAAATGCCTCGTAACAAAAGGAGACTGGCCAACCTGCTGTAGAAACCAGGCATCTTTCCTCAAAAAGTTTCAGGTGATTAAGTTTACTACACTAAGGTTATCTCCTCTGCCTTGTACGCAGCAGTTATTTATAAACTGCATCTTCTCTTTTTCAGTGTAGTGCTGCTTTAGTCAATCCAAGACACATTCCTTCAGCCTTCCTAAATTTCACTGATAGATGTAGCGAGTGCAACCCAGTGATAAGATTAGTAGTTAGAGTCTATTAAATGTTTCTTGAAAACAACCTTTAACTGCGCTAATGAGCTTCCAATTCCACTGAGATTTACAACTTATGTGTTCCAAAATCCTATTTGACTGTATGTTAGAGCACAGAGATTCATTTTTCCTTTCCCAGAAGATTCTGGCATAATATCAGAGCAAAGAAAAAGATTCAAAATATAAAACTATATTGTACCATATCGTTCCTCCATTGCAGGATGAAAGCAATGAAAATGACGATTTCTACAGAAAAGCTTTTTAAGTATTTGCAAATGGTAACCTGCAATTTTTGCTTTCAGCAGAAGCAGCTGAGAACAGTAGCTAACTTATAGGCAGGGATGCTTTACAGTACGTTGTAGACGTACTGTCAGATGACCCTTATAGAAATACCTTATCTACACCTGAGATTTGGTGCCTGTTCTCCCACTTCATCTCTTCTCAAAAGGCTCACAGACAATGCTCTCCTGCTTTCTCTGATGTTGCTGCTGACAGGAGCATAAAGATGCAGTGCCAGGCAATTCTTAGGTTCTAGTTTCAGAAAATGTTGTACTATTCCCTACTGACATATAAATGCAGAGGTTAAAAATCTAGTATATTGATAATCCCGGTTAGTTATCATGAAACAGTAGTCACCAGTGATACACAATTATTCCCCATATGTGTTATGTGCTTATGTGTTACTTTTCTTCAGGCTTCAACTTTGGCCACTGAGAGCACTTACAGGTACAAAAATTACTTAACTGGGGCAAATCGAAAGCCTAAAGAGACAGACCAGTTTGAGGAGCAATGCAGGGCTTGGCAGAGATGTAGCCATGCTGCTCCATACCACAGGTTATGGTCCTTATGTCATGAAGCACACCCAGCATGGCACATCATCCACAAAACAGGATTTCAGCCCCTGTGAAGTTGTAAGTGTTTCCCCTAGAAAACTTGTTTGCTGAGAAAAAGCACTGGTCTGGCTGGTCCTCCAGTCTCTGAGCGTCAACCGAATGCTTCTTCCCACAAGCTCCAAAGGGATGGCTGGCTGAAGGTACTCTCTCACGTCAAGCATAGTTTTGATTTTTCGCTCTTCTCAAGCACCTGTGTGTTCCAGGGATCGAAGGATTCTGGGTGGAGAAGAACGTAAGCCATGTGCATGCACACACAAAACTGCTAAAAAGTTTATTACAAAATCTACAATAGGTGTAAAAATCCAGAGATATAACAGGCTACAGAGAGATAACTAAAGGTTACCAAATATAGGTTAGGCCAGATTCTTACCAACCCACACACTTGTCCAATGACCAAGAGACCAGCTCCGAGGTGCATCGTGAAGAGACGGGGTAGCAAGCCCTCCTTTAGCGGGCATCCCCGCAGAGGTAACGTCGACCTTGGTGGTAGCTGGATATGCCTCCTCATCTCTCCTGAACCCTGGGCTTCTATCTGTTAAAAACTGCAGACTCATCCTGACTTAAGGGGCCAGCCTGCACCAGGAGGAGTGCCCTTGTTGGCTCTTTGCTGCACACACTCATTTTAGACAATTGGGGTGGGCCACCATGGACCAATTCCAGTGTTAGACCCGTCTAACACATGCCACCGTGTGGTCCATGTGTGGACCATCTCCGAGTCAAACTAATCGTCTCCATCCATGGAGATTTTCCTCCCCCCTTTCCCTCATCGTCGTCACCTCAGTAAACGCTTCCAGAGAACAGAGGAAGTTAGTGGAGAATCTGGAGTGGGCCACCATGGACCTGTTCCTCATTGTAGATGATCGGGGTGGGCCACCACGGACCAATTCCTCCTTGTTAGACTCGTCTAGCACACTATGAAAGACCAGATTTTCCTCCTGAAGCAAGACCCTTGAAGGAAACCAATAGATACCCTCATTAATCGATACATACATTTCCTGACATTTTTCAGTAAGTCCCTCCACTGCTGTTTCTCCATTTTGCCTGGCAGGTGCAATAGGGGTGCAGAGCACAGTATCATTGTTGACTACAGCAATATAAAAGACATTATGTTGTTGTAAAATTACTTTTATGCTATGTTCTTTGCATTTCAAAGCAAAGCATCCATATTATAAGTAAAATTAAGTACGTTCTTCTAAGGATTGCACCAAGGGCATTTCTTTAAGCAATTCACAGACAGTTGCAGCTTTGACTCCAGATAAGCAGTTTCTTCTTTCTTGAAATGCTTAACTAAGAGGATGAGTTATACTAGTCACTTAATTCAGTGTTATTCTTTATCTGGCTCCTACTTTTGTGTTAGGTCAATACTGAATGCTGCGAGACAAAAGGAAGATAATCAGATTGTTATTTTGCATTAGTTGGGCTACATGATAACGCTATTCAACTGCATTTAGGAAATCTTTTTGCTTATATGCATTACGACTCTGTACATAAATTAGTACTGGCTCCCTGTAAACAGTTACACAGCCCTGTTGGAAAGACACATTGTTCTTAAAATTTTACACTGCAGTAACAACCTACTACTGGACAATATTTAAGCTACTTCTGCACTTAGATGATGTCTGTTTTCTTGCAAACACCTCCCTCTGAGTGTATACATAGGACATCCCTGAAGTAAACCTGATGCTTAAACATATGTCAGTAGGGTCATTTTATATGCTTCAGGGGTTCATTGTTGGCCTCCAGCTGATCCCCTGAAGGACCTGGATCTCCTGTAGACACTATGTCATATGTGCCAACCAAAGAGCTATTTCAGCTACCCAGGGCTATCTTAACTGACACTGAATACCTACGGCCAGGCAGCTCAGTCCCATGCCCCCAGTCTTTGATGGCCAGCTCTCCAGGAACAGGAACACCTTTCTTTTTTCATGTGCAAGTTACTGTGGAGAGCTGTGTCCAACTTGAATGGCATATGCATGTGTTCCTATAATACGGCACACTAACCAGCAAGTCATATTTAAATTAGACAGCTGTCGGTATAATGCTGTTATATTACATATGTATTGACATATAATAAACGTCAGTGCTGCTTAAACCCATCTGCATCAAGAGACAGCCAGGCTCAGTGAAGGCTTTGGACTGGAGGAGTCAGAGAAGGAAAAAAAGGTAATGTATCGTAGCTCAGTAGTATTTTTGGCCTCACCATTGATCTTCGATATAATCTTCATAAATCACTTTCCTCTATATTTGTATATTTTCCTTCCTGTTTAGCATCTAAATTCAACTGTCTATTTTGGAGGGCTCTTGTGGACAGAAGCAGTTACTGACTTGGGCTAAAAAAATAACAGTAGCCTGAAAAAATATAAAGGAAATCCTCCAAAACCTCAAATTTTCATGTGGTTTCCCAGGATGTCATAAATTGGTCCCAAACTCACTGACAGTTGGCAACTTCTAGAATGTTAACAGCGAACTAAATTTGAGGCTCTGTTATGAAACCCTGGTTTAAAAAAAAACACAAATAAGAATCCAGAGCCTTAAGTTCATTTTCTATCAGATTCAATTAAAGTATCTCAGTAATTAAAGACATGAAACATAATCACTAATGACGGCCTTCCACAGAGCAGTGTGAGGATGACAACAATGAAAGCTACCTCTCTTCTCCATGAGCAGATCAGGCTGAGACAAAAAAATGCAGTTTGGTGACCTGGATGCTAATTTCACCACAAATTTCTTGTGGAAAGCTAATGCATTATTTACATATATTCAAATGCTGTGGGGATTTGTGCACTCGCAGTTTCCCTGCGCCGCTGGCTCAGCCTGTCTATGCTACTCATGCATAAGCAGATATTACTGAGCACAAGTTCTGCAGTATCTGTTGAGGCTGTAAATGCAGGCACCTTTCTAATTAATATCTTATTAAAGATTATGCAAGATATGTCATTCTTAATCAGCTTAAGAAATATGCCTTCAATTTTGCCTCCCTGGACAGCTACTCGGAGTTAACACAGAACTGCCCAAACCCATGCCCACTACAGCCATGGCTATATTAGGTGCTTCTACACAAACTCTGTTGCTGTTGAAAGTTTTTGCTACTTGTGACGAAATATTGCAGCCACCTGCATTTCACTGCATATACTGATACAGTACTTGGCAGCAGAAGAGGTTCCTCCTTTTCCGAAACTAACCTACACTAATTTTCTTACCACAGAAGACCGAGCTCCATTCAATGCACTGGTGCTCTTTTTTCCAATTTTTCTTAAAATTCCTTTACTTCCCAAATTAACTAATTAATTTACTGTACACCAAAAATTAGACCAAGAATCATCAACTTACACCAAACCGACAGAGACAACACATGGCTGAATGGGGTTGCAGCATGATGTAGTGGGCTGGCTGAAGTTGATGCAGCTGGAGTGGGTGCACCAGCAACTGTTCCTGTCATAAATGTACTTGCGCTATCTTGAATAACCAGCTGAAGGGAAAAATTAGACCAAGTTAATCCAATACTGATGTTAATTCCTCAGTGGAAGCGAGAAATTAGGTCATTTTTAGAAGACGAATTCTAAGTGTTGTTTCTAGCTTTTTAAGTCTCCAGTTTCCGACAAGAAACTAGCCAAAAATATCTTCAGGGCTTCCATGGGATTGAATCTAAAGAAAACATCATTTTTCTCTCCAAGAAAAATCCTCAGAGAAGCCCCCATGAGATGACTGTATTTGAGAACACTGTGAGGCAGTAACAAGAGTTTTAGAAGTCAGATTCAGATACTTTTGACAGTCCCAGACAGAGGAAGGAAAACATCAGTATTCTAACACTTTGTAAAGCATACAATTTTATGGTATTTTGAATGTTTTGCATCTTTAATGTCAAAACTAGCTGCTTCTCACAGTGCACATTAGGTGTTTTATCACCATTTCCAGTAAGAGAAACTTTAATAAGACTGTCTTTTTTTAAAAGGTACTTGGCATTTTCAAAGCTCCAGAGGGGTTTTTGCCTGCAGCCCTTCTGCTCCTCACCTGGAAAGGCCTGCAAGCCTGCTACTGCTACTCACCTGTTTAATCCTACAAACTGTAACAAATTAGAGGGATGGAAAGAGAATGAATATTTATTTGTTTACTCTTAAGATGTCTCAGCATGCCCCATTGCTTTAAGTTGGGGGGCAGGGTGTTAAGTTTGACTTACAAAACCAGCTTTGAGATTTCTTATTCCTTATAGAGAAAAAAGTTTAATTTTTACAGCACTTTAATCTCTAAGCCCTCAAAAATGTAAAGTTTACAGACTACTCTTACCTTAAAATTCTACTGGATAATCCATGCTCAAAACAAGTGCTGGTTTTCTCCCATGTGATTTTCTCTGCATACCTATATTTTCATCATACTTTATCCTTCTTCCAAGTCAACAGATAAGATTAAGTTTTTGGAGTCACATTATTCTGGAACATAGTAGTGAGAAGCACACGGGGAATCAGTTAGGAAGTAAATGCTCATCAGTCTTCCCGGATCTTATACAAGCTTCAAGACTAGATTAGAAAGCAATATCAAACCTTTCAGTGGAGTCATGCAAAATGTTTTAGACTCAAGACAAATTCTGTTGCATTTAATTCCTACGTATAAAACTCTCTATTAACGAATTCTTCACCAAGTCTTCATCTTTTGGGCTTTTTTCCCAAGAAGTGGTTAAATTATTCTTAAATGTGACCCGGAACTATTCTGAAATAATAAGATTTTCTAAAGTCTTCACTTGGTTATCAAAACCAGCTGTTACGGGTCATCAGCTTTACTGTACAACCCAAATATGATTATTAGCATGTGAAATTTGACCTCAGTTCAATGTAGAGCTTGCAAAATGTGACAGTATATGGTTATACAAAGCATTTCTACTTAAAGTATTTCTACTTAAAGAAAATTTGCAGTTCTAAAGGTAAGATTAAATGCAAAATATACAAGTACTTTGAAAATATTTTTCATTAAAATCTGTCTTAAGCTCCTCCCCTCCCTCCATCTGCCCGCTAAAACTTCCCCAAATATCTTTAAATCTAGATAAGTTGAGAAATACTTATTATTTGGACCTTCATGAGCCTCAGATGAGCCAAACCAGCATTTTTAATTTCAAGAGTTGCTCCTTGGAACAACATGCATGGTAGAACCCAGTGGAATAAAACTTGCTCACATGCAGTGTAAAAACTTGAATAATTTTTTTAATTTTTTATATTTTTTTGCCATACGCCCTGTCAGGAGAAGGAAGCCACATGCTGACTCTGACTGTTCCATCACGTTAGCTATGCTGTTTCATACCACAGCCAACAGCCATGAATCTGAAAAGTTTTTCATCCACAGAGAAGACGGTCTTGCTATAAAATGCTACAGCTCCTTCTGGAAAATGTAGAGTTGTATCAATTAAGTATATTTTTACATTGTTAATTTATAGGGAATCTTACATTGTAACGTCTGAGCAAAAATTTTAAAAAGTAGGAGACAGAAAAAAAGGAAGTCTATTGCACATTACAGAGAAGTTTCAAAACAATTTCTATTGTATGACCTCTTGAGCTGAAAGAGGAGTTTCCATTTCTGAAGATATTTTATTCGAAACAACAAAAAGCCAAAAACATAAGCCACAGCTCTATACCAGCTTTGATATGACCTCTGTTTTTCAAGCTAATTTAGGCTTCTGTAAGACTGTCTAGAATTAGCACTGCAGAAAATTTAAATAACCCAAAGCAATAGGGGAAACATCTTCTGTGGCTCAAGGAAACATCTGATGTAGAAACTTCATTTTGCTTACAAGCTGGCAAACCTAATTAAAGGTTTTAGGATACAGTGACAGATTTGGACACTAACACATATGTAAGAAACAGGCTTCAAAGTACCACACAGAAGCTTCTATCTATAAATATTTATCTTAAGTATTAACACAAAAATGAGAAAAACTCCTTCCTTTTACTCCCTTAGGAATTTCTCTGGAACAAACTCGATTTCCAGAGGTCCCTTCCAACCCTAACAATTCTGTGATTCTGTTTGCAACTAGCAACTCCTTAATTCTCACAGATATGGCAGGATTTGATACAAACACCTGTTTTAGAAAGGCTTCTGAAAATTTCTAGTTTAGCAGCAGATGACATGATGTGTGAAACCAGTGGGTCCTTCCCAGACCTTGCGGCTATACCTTCATCTCTGCACCATCAGTATCTCAGACGGCCTTTTCCAGCTGTGTAAGAAACATCCTCAGGGTCCAAGAGTCCATGGCATGGGTCCAGGTTTATCATTCCCTGTTCTCTCAAACACTTCTTCTAGCATTGCACTTTTAGCTGCAGGTATAAACGCCTTTTCCAACTCTCTCAAAAGACCTATCTTGGGTCCCTTCCAGCCCTAAGAGATCTCCAGAGGATAGGTAAATCTTATCAGCTGCTCTTTAAGGAGCTGAAGGTCTTGATCGCTCATGGGAATTACCCCTTCTTCTTAGACACCTCACTAGCTGCCTGTCTCACTGGCTGACAGACCTGGCTGCCCCCACAAATCTAGAGAGGCAAGATCTCTCTTCCCCTTTCTGTGCTGATCCTCCATTTTCATAGTCACTCTTAATCATAGCAAAAGTGCCTGATCTTCTTTTAACCAATAAAATCTTCATCAAAATGACTGCTGCAGTACCATATGTCTGTTAGGTCACTAATTACTAAAAAGTTATTAGATCAGAAACCTAAAGTGAATCTCACAGTAATTAAATAAAACTTAGAAGCTGGCATTAGAATTGACAGAATCATTGGCAGGCTACTAGTCTAAATTGTCCAAGAGCCACCTACTTAGATTAAGGAGATCATTGGTAGGTGCCTATAATAACACTAAATCATGAAGTCACCCATTATTTTGTGTGAATTTAATGTGCTCAAACATTCTAGCCTTTCTGCCACAGTAGATACCATCTAAGCTTGCCCACAGTGTAGACACTGACACTGCAACCACATGTTTTCAAATCAGGTTGTTTTGAAACTAAGTAAGAAAGGGTACAAACCCATGGTTAGGTGTGGTCCTGTTCTAGGAGCTGACAGTCACCACATTATCAGCTGAGCTGGTGTAACATTCTGTGTGATCCTACCCAGTCCCGAATAACTGAGTACACCAGAGGGCAAAAAAGTTGCTCTGAAACATGCTCCCCTTCCCAACATGGCTCCGTGAGCTGTGTGCAGTAAAAAGGCAACACAAAACACCTGCAGCCTTGCTACTGAAACCCGAGAAAAATCCAGACGTACTTGAACTTCCATTTGAAACATAAACTTCTTCTGAGCATATGCATAACAAAACCGTCGTTACTCTGGTTATTACTTGTTATTTATCAATTACACTCGGCATCTGCAGCAGATTTCAACAATTATTCCAGTTTTACTATTTGATTCCATCCACATTTCAACAGCATGCTATGATAGCATGCATTATGCATGGTGTATATTCCTCCAGCACGTTCAGTATTCTACAGAGAAATGATGTATCCAATAAGCCCTAGAGTGAGCCTCAAGAAAGTCTACTATCAAGTTGTCTAATAAGATCACTTGATGCATGTTGATGACGCTCATCTAAACCAGCTTTCATTTGATCAGGCAACTTGGATCATATCTTGCCTTAAGGGAAAGAAGGACAAAATCTTTGTAAGTTGCCACTAAATATAAAGCTACATTATTAAGAAACATAACTCAAACTCCTTTAGCAGAACCAGAGCAAGACAGATTTTCTAGCTCTGTGGCATTTCTTGCTGAAGACAAGCAAATCAATCAAATGTGGTTGGACAGGGAAAATTTTCATTATATGTCTGGCTTAATTTTTTTTTTAATCCTTACTCTGTTCTTCACACAGACCCAATGAAGATCATAACTACAACAGTTCATTACTTTGGCAACACAAAGATAGATAGTTAAAAATTATTCATACAAGTATTCCTTATTTATAGAATATACTTCCTCCAAATTTTACGTCAGTCTATCTCTTTAGGAAAGGTGAATACAAATAATACAAATCTTGGCTGAAAGACAAACAAACAAATAATACTTCTTTTTGTTCATCTTCAAGGAAACTAGGCATAAATGCTGAACATTATTCAATGGGATATTGTTTTTTAAAAAATGCAAGGCATAAAAAGTACCTAGGGAAATAAAGTAAAATAGTCCTGATTGCCAAAGCCATTATTGACGCAGGCCAAAAATAAATTAAAAGTGAGAAATGAGAAGGAAGTGGTAATTTGAAAGAGGAAAGTTTATAGCAATTCTCGACACAGTAGGAAATGAAAAGTATGTGATCCCAAGGGGCATTTCTTCCAGCTTTCCTATACACAAATACTGCACTTCCATCGCTGCCCAAGCAGAGCTCTCTGCTCTTGCTAAGGAATGCAAAGAGGAGGAAACTGAGCAAGGAGCAATTCCCTCATGGGTGCTGTGCCACTAGCAAATGGACATATCTGGTGACACTGTGGGAAACAGCAACAGGGAGAAATACATTAGCAGCATTATTCTACACCTTGCCTGAGAGCCTACAGCTGATCTATAGCTCATGATACCATAAAATTTGACAGCAAATAATAAATTCCAGCTGAAGATTTAGAAGTCATTCAAGTTCAGACTTTGGAGTGGTTTTAAATACCCTGCCCACCAATGGTCCTTCCATGTTGACGTACGATTTATCTTAGAGGCAGTTGCATTACTTAAACAACATAATTGTATTTTAATACCAGGATTCAGAATTCACCTATCAAGTGACTCTGCCTTCTTAAAAAAAATAAAATAAATAAATCAATGGAACTTTAGACACTTTGTCTTAAAAAGGAACAAGACTGGGGTTTTGGAGACTGATGATATGAAGATTGTGCAACACTCCCTCTCTGGGTCCCATTGTTCAGGCAACTTTTACTGTGAGCAAGGAGGCTATAAGTCAGACATGTACAGTGTAAGAGGACAAAGTCATTATTTATTGGATAATACACACAATAAACAACTAGTACGAATGAGCAATTATGCTAAGGTTTAAACTGCTCTCCTCCCTGATGAAACATCTGATGAGTCTCTGCTGACCAGGAAATTGTCATTTGGTGGAAAGGATGTGTTGAAATAGGGGGCTCCTTCATTTTGCTGTTTCCGATTCTCTTTTTTTTTTTTTAGGGTTTTTATTAACTGTGATGTCAGTACTTTTTCTCTCATATATTGTTGTATTTCAGCTGGGTATAGAAAAGAGATAGGAATCCTCAAGGTCTCATCATCTTTAACACTAATTCTTCAGCAGCCTTCCACAAGACATTTAAGTTTCTTTAACCTCAAGGCCCATCATAAAATGGAATTAATAGTGCTTAATTGTTCATCATCTTGGCATGTGCAAGAATTCAACCATTTCTTTTTGTGTTTTTTGAAATGTGAATTGTCACCAATGGGAAATTTTAAATATCACAGACCTGACGCAGGAAAACACATGCAAAAAAACCCTCTGAAAATAAGAACTTTGATTAAATAATGATTGTGGGATTAGGTCTGTTATTAAAAAGATAAAAGCAGTCTATTATCCAGCTTTTGTAGATTTATGTTCTCCATAAATCATAATTAGTAATGTACAATAATACTGAATTTGGAAGTTACCAGTGTAATTTCAGTATTAATACTATCTTCGTTTTCTTAGAAACTTAATATCTTTTTTTAACTGTCATTTTGAGAAAATACTGAGAATCAGAAATTTAGTATTTTCAAGAAACCCCCCTTACTGAAAACAGTTATGAGCATTTTATCTCTTTTCCTCCCCTTTCTTCTGAACACTTCATCAACTCAGCTCATTACCACTACCTTTTGATCTACATGATAGTTCTCCACTGGAAGCAGGATGAAAAATACGATAAAACCAGAAAAAGTTAGCACAAAGTAAGGTATGATCCCACAAGAGACAAATTCTTCCACCTCTTCCAGGCTGCCTCTCATCAGCTGGGAGGGGATATTATTGACAACTCTGCTGCCATTGCTAGTACTTCTAATTTTCACTTTTTTCATATAATCACAGAACGGTTTGGGTTGGAAGGGACCTTAAAGGTCATATAGTTGCCATGGGCACAGACACCTTCCACTAGACCAGGTTGCTCAAAGCCCCATCCAACATGAACTTGAAAACTTCCAGGGATGGGGAAGCCACAGCTTCTTTGGGCAACATGTTCCAGTGCCTCACCACCCTCACAGTGAAGAATTTCTACCTAATATCAAATCCAAGTCTACCCTCTTTCAGTTTAAAGCCATTCCCCCTTGTCCTATCCCTACATGCCCTTGTAAAAAGACCCTCTCCGGATTTCTTGCAGGCCCCCTTAGGTACTGGAAGCTGCTCTAAGGTCTCCCCAGAGTCTTCTCTTCTCCAAGGCTGAACAATACCAGCTCTCTCAGCCTGTCTTCACAGGAGAGGTGCTCCAGCCCTTCAATCACTGTCATGGCCTCCCCTGGACTTGCTCCAAGAGGCCTACATCTTTCCTGTGCTGGGAGCTGCAGAGCTAGACACAGTACTCCAGGTGCACTCTGTGAAGCAAGACTTTTATGATGTAACTCTACCTTACCTACAACTTGAAACTCACAGCTGACTCTGCTGCTGATGGCAGTTAGCCACTGTTCAGGAGACAAGAACTTTGATGCTTCCACAAATAGTTTTGGCATAAAACCATATATATGACATCTTCAGCCTTAGATGTAGAGTGTGATCAGTTCCAGCCTGGATATTTTCTTGGAAAACGAAACTATGAAAGATAATGATAAAAAACATAACATAACAAAACAAAACATAACAACATAACAAAACAACACAACATAACATAACATAAAATAAATTGCAAGTTATACAGTGAATTGGTACTCTGCAGGACTGGGCTCACTAATAAAACAAATATCCAGGGACTCTGATTTCTTACTCCATTACGCATTATGATGGCTCATAATTGATTACTGATGTATACAATGCCCAAAAATATCTCCATTATAAGTCTTTAATAGCCGAAATATATTGTATCCATCTTGTATCAACCATCACCTGCTATGCATTACTCCGTGTGAGAGGGAGTAGTCATTACCATTCAAGAACACCAACTTTATTAGACAGATAACCAAGAGAACCTAAGTAGTACATTGAAAAACTGCCATCCAGCCTTTTCCCTTTTTATATTTACAATTTGCATTTATCTTTTCACTCTTCCAATATGTTACTTCTCCAAGATATTTCCTCTAAGATATTTTATTGTTTGTTTACAGTAATTTAGCTACTTCATCAACCATTTAGATGATATATTTACTCAGCTACTTCATCTGGAACATGTTTCCTTTTATGTCTATTAATCTACATTGCACTTTCTACAGTAGAATTGTAGCTATTCAATAATTTAAACTTTGACATGATGAGACTTTGCCAAACATTCACAGTGCTATGCTGGAGAATTCTTACACTATCACATACTACTTGATATATTCTATAACTGTAGGTATCCAGCATTTTAATTTAAAAAGTTAAAATATAAATGCTAATTGTGTAAGTGTGCATGATCACATAGGTCATCATTAGAAGCCAAATTTTATTAAATTGAAGCCAGAATTTGTCGTAAACTGTAATGTTAGTAATTTCATTCCTTTTTTCTATATCTAGAAACTATTTAAAACTGATCTCTGAGGTTTCAGATACGTACTGTCTGCTTTCTCCACAGTAACAATATAGAAGAATAATGAGTCTGCATTGCTCTTCAAATAATAATTGAGCTGAGCAAGAAGGCAGCTTAAGAATTCTTAGTGTTTTTAAAAATACTGTACCATAAAAAACAAAATTCTGTCCAAAAACACTGCACCAGTTGCAGGTACTTTTCCAAGATCTCGCAACTCATTTTTTCTGCAGTGTGTGTAGCATACATCAAATTAGAGTATACAGTACTTATCTGATTACAGTTTAAAAATTAAATATAAAAATCTTGAGTCTCAAATGCAGGTTTTGTTTCGTTCAAACTCATTCTATTTCCATAGCATGTAACCAATGACAATTTTATTTTGTAGGGCTTTGTACAGAATGTACTCATAGGGTGACACATGCAGAAGAAAACCCGTCTGTAAAACTTTCTCAAGCTGAGAAATAAGTTTTTTAAGATCATGCAATGATGATTTTTTTTCTTCATCAGAATTTGGTGCTAAATTATTCCAATCTGGAGCTATAAAAATATGTTTCAGGAGGAAAGAGGATAGATTTGTTGAAACTTAAAAGCTTTTTCAACTATTCCATGTAAAAATGCAAATATGCTCTATAAAAGCTGTTTTAATTACAGAAATCTTCTTAGGTATGGTGACCCAAATTCTCTATTGGCCCAGCTCTCATGCACCATCAGGAGAGTTACTTCAGCAAGCAGTTTTATGCATAACACTCATTCCGAACACTACCTGAGACTCTAAATACACTTATTTTATGCAACTCTAATCCAGTAGAAAAATTACAGAGCTGTGCAAGGAACACAAGGCCAGGTAGAAACTGTTGAAGCAAGTCCAGGGGAGGGCCACAAGGCTGCAGCACCTCCTGTATGAAGACAGGATGAGAAAGTTGGGGCTGTTCAGCCATTAGAATGCTGCATGGAGTCCCCATAGCAGCCTTCTAATATCTGAAGGGGGCCTACAAGAATGCCGGAGAGGGACTCTTCATCAGGGATTGTAGTGCTAGGACAAGAGGTAATGGGTTTAAACTTAAACAGGGAAAGTTCAAGTTAAATATAAAGAAGAAGTTCTTTAAGTGAGGGTGCTGAGGCACTGGAATGGGTTGCCCAAGGAAGTTGTGAATGCTCCGTCCTTGGCGGTGTTCAAGGCCAGGTTGGACAGAGCCTTGGGGGACATGGTCTAGTGTGAGGCATCCCTGCCCATGGCAGGGGGGTTGGAATTAGATTATCTTAAGGTCCTTTCCAGCCCAACCATTCTATGATTCTACGATTCTAAATGGCATCAGATCCTTGATGGGTTTCTCCAGTAAATGTGACCTCACTTGGGATGCAACTAGTGTCACCAGAGACTTCTAAATCACTGATGCGGAAGAAGCAACCAGAAAGTTCGGGAAATGTTTAGACAGGAAGAAATACTATTAAAAAAAAAAACAAAAAACAAAACAAAACAAAAAAAAACATACAACAGAAAATCACTAATCTTTCCTTAATTATTTTGTGGATTTGTTTTTTTATGAGCTTTTGTTTGCCCTCTGCAAATATTTGCATAATCAAGTTTCACAGACATTAACGTTCCCAGCAAACACATTACAGCTGCTGAATTTTAAAACTGTGATTTTTCAAACTCCAGACTAAATCTATACAAAAAAATACATACTCATGGATGAGATTTTACTGAAGGCAACTGTGGGGAATTCACAGCTCAAAAATTATCACAGGGAGAGAGTCATGGGTGGCATATATTTGGTCTTTAAATATACAAATCCTTGGTTGTACTGACTTCCTGAATTCAGATAATATCATGTGGAAAATTAGTTGAAAATACTTCTCCCATGCAAACAACATACAAATAATCACACCCAGATGGAGATGCAAAGTCACCAACCTCTTGCTCTATAGCGCAAAGGAAAAAGAAAGTGAGAAGCCTCAGCTCTCTTCACTGCAGTGCCAAGGTTACTCTGACCTTCAGGCGAGCTGGATCCGCATGGTAAGTCAGCAGAAAGTTTCCTCCCACCTCCCAAAGAAAAGCGGTTGGAAAAACTCAACATAAATCAGCAGGTGCAGGATCTCTCCCCTGCTGATGGGGGTAACATCATTATCCCCAGAGGTAACAGAGCTTGTGACCCTACCCTGAACTCCAGCTTTCCAGTTTTTAGCTCCAGCCATTAGTTATTACATCCTGTACAAAACAAAACAAAACAAAAAAAAAAGAAAAGAAAAAAAAAAAAAAAAAAAACAAAAAAACCCCCTCAACTAAGTAATTACTGATGTGTGTATAAATTATAGCAAGAAAACCTTTAGTCAATCAAGTCAATCATTCCAGCCGTCCTAAAATGCTTTTACAGATTTGGATTAGCAGATTAGCAGGAGAGGGGGAGAAAGAATCCTTACAAACAGCAGAAACTAACACATCCCACAAGGGGCCAATGCAGAAGCACAGCAGTTTCCTTCCAACCTCAAGGAGGAGCAAGGTTAGGACAGAGACTGAGTAAACAGAATATCATGCTGCTCAGTGCCACACACACTGGATTTGCTTGTACAGCTAAAATGTGACTGATGGAAAAGCTCAAAAGCTTTGTGGGCTTGATTCCTTTCAGCACTCAGGAGCTGCAATGATAATCTCAGAACATGTCCAAACTTGTTTATACCAGCAACGGGCAAACAGTTTAAAGCAAAAAATAAGAAGTCTCCTCTCTTCCCTAGATTTACCCAAAAAACTAAACTAAGCCTGAAGTCTTCTCTGCTGTTCAATGGGACCAGCCTCAGTTCACGTTTTCGGACACCAGGTTGTGTGTGCTCATGAACACCCCATCGAGTTGAATGCAGAGGGAACC
The DNA here is from genome assembly GCF_000696875.1 of Nestor notabilis. NCBI lineage: Eukaryota > Metazoa > Chordata > Aves > Psittaciformes > Psittacidae > Nestor > Nestor notabilis. Next base: position 42,433 of record NW_009934358.1, read on the forward strand.
ATGTGTGCTGATGCTCCCAGGGTGCACACAGAGATGGGGACATGGCAAAACCAGACCCGCCGCAGCCAGAAAGTGATGCCAGCAACCACTCAAGCCCAAGGAGGCAGTGAGGCCAGGCAAGGGGATGGATGGACCATCAGGGAGGGGGAAAACAGAGACAGATTTTGGCTCTCAGTTAATCACGCACAAGGAATTATAAAAGCTATTTTTTAACATGATGCTCATGTCTGCAGGTCATCTCTGCAGCAAATATGTTTGTGGCATTAATCCCGCACTGGCAGACTGGTGCAGCTTTCAAGCTAAGTGTTTAATGCTGTAAAGGAAAGTGGGGGGGAAGTATTTCTTTTAGATAAATTGTTTAATTGGGAAGTGAGAAATTCTCCTGCCTTAGCAATTGATTGAAAAGAAGTTCATTTCAACATATAAACCTGCTATTCCTCTATAACATTTAAGGAAAATTAAGCCAAAAAAGAGATACTCACCTTTACATTGCTGAAACCACAACTTTAAAAACATAAAAAAGGCTAATAAACCAATATGATTTAAATAAAGTTTCTTACACTGAATATTAAATCTAGCACCGGGCTCACCAAGTTGCCAGGTCACTGACTGAACATTTCCCACAACAGCAAGGGCTGAGGAAACGAGGTCCCTGGAGGAGCACTCAGCCCTCACCACTGACATCTAATGGTTGTGGAGATCATCTTCCCTTAAGCTTAATGGAATCTGGTGAACTGAATCATACGGCACTGGAAACCTCAGAGCAAAACTCCAGTACCTTCCCCACTTATGCAGAAGCATGAATGGGGCATTTAGTGCCACCAGTGTGACTGCTGGGCACAGGCATCTGCCCGCCCTTTCTCCTTCCCCCACGAAAACCCTTCAGCAGGTTTCAGTTTCATCCACACAGAAAATGTTTGCATCTCACTTAGCCACACGGTGAGAGAAATCTCCATCTACCACACCTACAGATGAAAACCAGAGCTCTCTGTAGAACACCCAAATTGCCAGCCAGGGACCTCCCCTTGGGCAAAGCTCAATTAGTGTGGAGAATTAGGATCACTGACAGGGGTCAGAAAGAGTATTTGCCCAAGAGTTAGCAGCAGGAGGAGGAATAGGATTACCACCTTAAAGAACAGGCCCACCTTTGAAGACAAAGTTCATCTTTTTAATGATACAAACATTAAAGCAAATTTGATATTAAGTGCCATTATGTTGTAACTTTCTCAAGCTACAGGAAAATAGAAACCTAAACGTTGCCCTTTAATATAATACAATGTTGTCCTTTAGTATAATACCATCAATTTTTCTGTGCTTAGCAACCCACTAAGCACCTCTGATGTTCACTACCATAAATCACAGGAGCTTGCACACTTTTGATTCATAAATAGCTTTAATTGTGATTTCTCCACAACTGTGTTAGTGTAAAAATTCTTAGAAACCTGTGAGTAGAAATATCACTGGATTACTATACCCAAAATCTCTTACTTAGAAAGGTAGCTCATGTTTTACAAAAATTAATATGCTTAGTATTATTATCAGAATATTCATCTTTATAAGTTACCTCAATTAAAACATTACAGAGTAAGTTTAAAAAAAACTTATAATTTTGAAAAGACTAAGAATTTAACACCTATTTACTGTCATTTGCTCTCATAATGCTAAACTATTATTGCACAGGAAGCTAAATTTGGACAAAGATTACTGAAATATTATCTTTGTATGCTTCCAAAACATTTTTTTTTAAAGGGAAAAACGGAATAATTTTGTACAATTATTGTCTTAACTTTTCCAACAAACTCATGATTTTGGCTTTTTTTTTTTGTTTTGTTACTGTTTCTACATTACTACACAAATCAAGGCACCTGATTGTAATTAACCCCGTGTTTATATTTTTCTAGGTTTCTTCCCCCTGTTGCCTAACCCTTCTAAAGATACATATATAT
>NW_009934359.1:0-7719 GCF_000696875.1 Nestor notabilis
AGGTTAATTTAAATATTAATTTATAATCAATATAGATAAACTATAATGAATTATTAAGCAAAAAGTTTACTAGCAGCAATGGCGTAAGTCTATCAAGTCTACCATTTTTGTGCCATTTTCCTTGAGAGAAAGAAATGATGTTATAAAGAGGAGCATTTCTCCTATGCTGGCTTCAGTGCTGTCATCCGAACATACTTCTAGGGCTGTGGGGGCGCATGTGTTCCAGTACCTTAGCTGCTGTTAGATGTGTATTTGTACAAGGCTGTATTTGTGCAGGATGTTTTTCAAGGTAGCCCTGGGACTTCTCTGTCTACAAAGACTGAGATTTTTTTTCATGCAAACCTTTTGACAGGTTTTCCAGGGAAGAATATATAAAAAATAGGACAATAAACAGTTGTGCAGTTATTTGTAGCATTTTGAAAGACTGAAAAAAACTGGCTTTGAGAGAAGAAGGATACTTTAAAAGGTTTTGGCAATTTCTTCTCCTATTTGAGTCCTTGTCCTCCCACTCTGTGACAGCTGCTGCTCAGCATTTTTCTTCCTCTGCTTAGTCTTGATGAGCAGTGGTGAGGATTTGGTATGTGGTTTCTGGTTTTTGTTTTTAATCACTTTATAATTCTTGTTCAGCTTGAACTGAGTACCATTAAAGCTGGTGGAGGAAGCAGGTAATGCAGTGTGTTTTGTTGGGAGTTCTGATCTTACTGTAGATTCTTTCACAAGACTCATGTCAACTATCTCCTCAGTGAAGGAGTGAAAGGATAATTGGGCAAACATTAAGTGTGTGGTGTCCCTGCTCATGGTAGGGGGGTTGGAACTAGATGATCTTAAGGTCCTTTCCAACCCTAACTATTCTATGATTCTATGATTCTATTAGGGATGGGTAAACCTGTCTGGAGCACAAAGAGTGCAGAAGTCTTCTACCTTGAAACCAAATCTAAAGGACCTGTTCTGCTTAAATTAACTTTCTGAAGCTTCATCTGGATTTCACCTATTGACAATCATATTGTCATCTTCCAATTCATGTGAGAAGCATTAAGAACATTTTAATAGTAGTTCTTTTTCTTTTGTATCTTTTATCTGTGGTTTATTTCCAGTGTGTTAAATGATAGCTGACATGACAGACCTGTTATTTCGTATGAACACGTGGCTAGACAAGTTTTTACAAACAAAGCAATTTCTGAAATTGGACTGCCTACAAATCTTGTGCTGTGCCCCTAAATTCTTCTGCTGCAATGTCCACATTCTGTTGCAGATGATGTTGTGTCCTTCCCGTTCCTTTTGCATTTGATCTCTTATCTCTGTCTCTAGGCCACCCTCACAATAGCCGTATCTTACTGTGGTTGGTGCACAACTGCCTTTCCCTTCTCAATTCCCTGCCTCCCTTCCCATTCCTCAACTAAGGCCTACACAGCCCCTTGCTCACTCCCCCCACAGTGGGATTGGGGAGAGAATCAGAAGGGTAAAAGTGAAAACTCCTGGGTCGCAATGGAGGCAGCTTAATAGGTAAAGCGTAAGTTGCATGCACAATAAGAGTGACGTAAGGAATTCATTCACTGCTCCCCATGGGCAGGCAGGTGTTCAGCCATCCCCAGGAGAGCAGGGCTCTGTCACACCTAACAGTGACTTGGGAAGGCAAACACCAGCACTCCCAACATCCCCCACTTTCTTCTTCTTCCCTCAATTTTATATGCTGAGAATGACGTCGTATGGTGTGGAGTTACCTTTCTTCCATCCAGTTGGTTGTAACTGGCAAATGAATTCCAAATTTGTCAGGGGAGCTGGGAACGGGCAGCATTACAAAAGCCTTGTTTCCTGCGGAGAGCGTGCTGAACCCCAAGAAAAGTGTTTTGATAAAACTGTGGAGAAGGAAACTTGTTTTGTGAGCATAACCCCTGATTTTGCTGATTATTAATAGTACAAACTGCAAGAAAACCTGGCATCTTCTACCAGAAAATGTCACTACTGTATTTCAGAAGATCTACTTGTATTATTACAGACATACTTCATCGTGGTGTGTTAAATGCAGAAGTCAGTAATGCTTTCAGCTACCTATTCATACTGTTTATGTTGTAATTCACCTGTTAAAAATGGGAAATATACCCAATTATGGCAGGTATACTAGGCCAAAAATGATTTATTTTAATTGTGCAATTACTTCTCTTACAGTATCAGTGAATAAAATAATTATTTATGAAATATTTTTGCAGCAGATGACCAAAATGTTTTATTGTTCAATACCAAACATTGGATTAGGAAAATGGATTACAACTGTGAGTAATTCTTAAAGCCCCTGAATGACATTATTCCTGTAATTGTCTGCCTGATGTCATTAATCTTAAGCATTCTGAGAAATAACTGACTCCATAGGACTTGCCTTTACCTAATATTTTGTGCTGAATTTACTCTGTGTGTTTATGAACATACATCTGAGGTCTAACTGGAAGGCGCTTAAATGAATATGCTTGGTTTCAAGCAAGTCGTAGGGATGAGAGAATTGCTAGATTTCAGCAGATGACCAGTGTGCTTAGATCTGTGTTTACATGGTCCTATTTATCAAGTGAAGGAAGAGTGAACTTATAACAGTGTGAAAAATGAAAAGGTTGTGTGTTTAAATGAGAGTATTACTTAATATTTAATACAATCCTTATCTTAGGTTTTTGTGCTGACAGTAGCACCCGTTCAGGTTTTGCCTGAAGTGATCTCTTGGGAGGTTCAGCTCTGAAATCAGGGTGCAGCTGCTGTTGTGAAGCCTTTGAATTAGGACCCAATGCCAGCCACTGCAGTGCTCCGTTCTTTTCCAGTGAACCTGTGGAGAGTTCACTCTGGAACTAGGACAGGAAAATTTACTTATGTGGATTTTATCTGTTTAAAATAGTGATAAGCTAAGAGCAGGATGTGGTCCTCTTCCACCCACCTACCTAGAAGGTTGGGACTTTTGTTTTCCCTGCTATATGAAATGATAAACTATAACTTCAGTATTGTTCCAAGTGGAAAACCAGTCATGTAGGCAGAAGTTCTCTGGCTGGGTGTCTGTTTTAAGGCATATGGTAAAAAATTACGCCATGTGGCAATAGGAAAGAAAAGCCTTAAGATTGGGGTTGGTAATTAAGCTTGTGAACAATGACAGTTTTGGGGAATTTTTTTAAGGGGTGGGTGATCTGCAGTACCATCAAGCATGGTATATTCTTAGAGTTCTCTTTATACACTTGTCTAGTTTAGTGTATTTTCCATTCAGAGTGGCACAGCGCTGCCAGTGAGCCCTTAGGGGCTGGTTTGTAGCTATGTGTTGGGCTGCAGTGAGTAACTGGACCGCCGTGCACGTCCTGCTTTGAGGCCTGCCTGATACCACTGCATTGGTTTGTAGGTGGGTTTGGTTCCAGTGTCTCTCAGAGTACAGTCAGACATGGGCAGCTTGGCTTGGAAGGAAGCCTCTTGTTTTCTGCAGGCTTAACATGTCCCTTGACTTTTTCAGTGGAAGGCTGCAGCTTTGTTCAGCTGCCAGATAGCAGAAAAAGGAACTGCCAGTGTGCTAGCATCGTCCTCTTCTCTGAAACCAGCTGCTCTACCAGCTACATCACACCCACAGATACCACAATTACGAAGAGAAAATAAACAGTATGAATGACACTGAGGAAGACAAAACCCCGTGTCATCTAGGCTACTGTGGCCTTTTCAGGAAATTCATTCTGGACTGCTGTGGAGCAGGTCATGGGGATTCAAAGCAAAAATGAGCATTTGACAGCAACCTAAGAAGCTCAGAAGATGATGGGTGTGAGGACCTCCATTTTCCCCCTCCCCAGACATATGGAGTAAAAGGGTCCCTGTTGGGATCAGTGCTGCAGAGACAGATGCCTCCTATTTACCTTGTTGTCTCATCCCTTGGTTCCTGCCACTTACAGCAGCTGTATAGTGGACACCAAAATATCATCCTTTTGCTTTGGGGTTTTCTAAACACTTCTCTTGAGAGACCTTGTCCTAAGGAAATGAAGAAATGAAACTCCATCCCCATCTGCAGACTTCTAATTTCTGACTTCTGAAGTTTGCTTCTGGCCTAGATTAATTTCAAGTCTCTGTTGTCCTGCTAGTCAAATATTCTTCTTTGTGCAGTTGAGTGGGGAAAAATGGGAAGGAGCCTTTGAATAACTTTCCGGATTGGTGTGAGAACCTAAAGGAAGGGCAATATGCTCTTTCTGATCCTCTTATTTTGTGCAAGAACCGCACCAAAATCAGTATAGGGTGAGAAATGGATGTCCTACTTGTGGTTATTGATTTCTTCAGTAACATTGTTCTATTCATACCCTTTTTTGCAGTGTGTTTGAAAGGTTTAAACCCCTGCAAGGCTGATGTATTATTTTTCTCCCTCGTGGGCTAGCTTCCCTTCCCAGCTTCTTTTTTGGGGTTTACCCTGAAGTCAGATATTGCTGCTTCCAAATTTCAGCCTAGGTTACCTGGTGGTAATGGAATTAAGAACAAAAGGATTTAAAAATTTTTAGGCTCTTTTGTGTGATGATTTATTAAAGAGACTAAAATTATACGGTGAATTCCAGGCAGATTTTCTGTATAGAAGGGGACTGAACTGGACAGATGAGATTTGATTGGCTTGCTATCAGACTGGGGTTAAATTCTGCATTTTTCTGATTGACAATTCAAAGTCAATGTAGCAGGAAGATAGTGAAAAGAAGTGAAATACGGTGACCTGTCCTTTCGTCAAAAGCTGTTGAATTGCTGTGGTTTGCAGTAAAATCTTTTTAAAGCATTCAGAAATAAAACTCTTTGCCCAGCCAGTGTGATCAGATTTGGAATTACTGACTTCTCCCTCTGTTGTCTTTGTGAGTTTCTTGGCAGAATAGTTTTGCAAAGACTGGCAGCATTCATGAGGGTTTGTAGAGGTTTCAGTCTTCAGAATTGTTTTCTCCTGAGTGATTTCTGTTATCTTAAATGATTTCTAAACATGCTTCAAACAAGGGATTCCTGACAGAGGAGTGGCAGCAAGTATAACTTTTGACTTTAGTTACTCTTCTGCATCTGTATATCTATAATCACACATTTGAGTTGGTGGTTTAACACTTGTGTTTTGTTTCTTCTGGGTTCTAAATGTAACAGTCTTGTTTTAGCCATGACTTCACACTTGAATTTTTCCAAAATTAATTTATAACTTTGTTGGCTTTTTTTTGTTTTCTGAGCAGTATGAAAATCTCATCACAGAATTCATATAGGAAATGGAATCCCAGGCTGGTTTGTGTTGGAAGGGACCTTAAAGCTCATCCAGTTCCAACCCCCAAGAACACCTTCCGCTAGAGCAGGTTGCTCCAAGCCCCTGTGTCCAACCTGGCCTTGAACACTGCCAGGGATGGGGCAGCCACAGCTGCTCTGGGCACCCTGTGCCAGCGCCTCAGCACCTTCGCAGGGAAGAACTTCTGCCTCAGAGCTCATCTTATTCTCCCCTCTGGCATGTTAAAGCCATTCCCCTTGGCCTGTCCCTACAGGACTTGGTAAAAAGTGTCTGTCTTTTCTATCAGCCCCTTTTGTATATTGAAAGACCATACTAAGGTCTTTTTGGAGCCAGAGTGTGCTACTTAGTTGAAATGTAGAAGCATCATTCACAGGGGAGAACGTCACTTTTAATTTAAAAAGTGGATACAATCCACATTACAGTTCAGGGGAGTACAGGCATCATGGTGGTTTTTCATACTGTACTGATCCACGTGCCCCATGTGGACATTATTGTGTGAAATAGGAGCCTATTGAAACTACTTGCTTATTCTTTCAGTATCTACCTCTCTGAGTATTGGCAACAATTCCTTGAAGTTATTGTGTCTATGGTTACGACTTCCTTGGAACAATAAAACAGTGACTGGATGGCTTTTCCAGCCAGAAACAAGATAAATTATTGTGCTTTCAGTTTCCTCTTAGTAAGGCTGTTTCAAAGAAAGATAGAAACTCAATACTATGTTAATGTTGGAAAAATAAAAACAAAAGCTATGGTTTATGTTTCTTCCTATTAAAACAATGGTAAACACATGGAGTGTATGTCCCCTACATAAAGGAATTGAAGTATCCATTTCCTAATAGAAAATATAAATGAAACTCAAATGGGATGTGTGTTGTGACTTGTGGAACACCAGTTTTAGGCTTGTGTGCACTCAGCCATGGTAAGTCTTGATGTCCTACCCCTGTTACATAAGGAAAGTCTAAGCTGTTACGGATGCTTAGTACAGTCTAAACTGGATGAACAGGATGTAGTAAACAGATTACAGCAAGGTTTATTGGTAATTCGTTCTGATGCAGGAAGTAAAAGAACCATTAAGTGGTGTATAAAGAGGGTAAAATGAAGAGGTGCTGTGCAGCATTGAACAGTTTTCAAGTTAATGGAGCAGTAACTCCAGAGGTTTCTTGAAGGAGAAGAAAATAAGTCAGCTTTGCTTAAGTAAGATTGAGATAAATAGGCTTTCAGTTTGGAAGGTATGTTTTCAGCAGGAAGGATTAAGTGGACTTGGCAGTCCCTTGAGCTTGACATTGATATTGTAATGAGCTTTAAATAGCTGATTCCCAACACCTCCTGCTCCCTATGCCTATGAGGTCAGCCCTAGGTCAAGCTGAATACCAGGGGGTAGGGTTCCTCAGAGCCTGGGAACACGTCCCCAGGTGACACTGGGTCTCTTGGAAATCTGTCAGTTCATCATGACTCGCTTGAAGCGCTACTAACTGAAGAGGAAGCACAGATTACACCGTTACCATCTGTTAGAAGCCTGCTCCCTCATGGCTGAGGCTCTGGTGTGTGAAGATGTGGATCAGGTTAGCAGGCAAGCTGACAGAGCAGAAGAGGATGGTGAGAAGATCTGCTTCTGCTTAGTGTGAAAGGCAGGTGACCAGACTGCAAAGTCCATGTGCCATTTCAAGAACATCCCATTTCACTGCTTTTATGTAACAGTATTATTTCTTAACAGCAAGTGCAACTTTCTCCTTGTGTATTTGCACCATTTCCTTCCAGAGCACCCAGAATAATTTTAATTTCTGCAGTAAGACCGGTGGGTTTTGTTTGTGAAAAGCCAACTGGCCGCTTGAAAATACAGAAGCAGAACTGGACTGCTACCTGCAGTGTTTAAAAGGAGATTAAAACCAGTCATCATGTTTGTCATACTTCAAGGGTATACAAGACCTTGACATTTCTGCAGTGAGATCATTGCATCTGGCATGTTTGAAGATTCTCATCAAGAAGGCTGGGCAGAACCAACCAGAAAAGAGAAATACAATAGAAATATCTATAACCAAGCAACGTAAATGCAAAATCCTTCGAGCTAAGCACAAACCAAGCATTTGTATTCTGAAGCAAATCCAATTCATTGCTATTATTGAGGAATTCTGGAGCAGTAAATTCAGATCCTCTCCAATGTGGTAATAAGGGAGAGCTCAGAATTTCCATGCTCCCAAGTTACAAATCAGCAGTAACAGGTAGATGTAACATCCAGGGAAGTACAAGAGTACTACAAGAAAATACCGCTTCCTGGGTTGCCTGTTTGTCAAAGAAGTAATTGTGACCTTATTTCTCATCAGCTGCCATGGAATAGATGGTTTTAAAATCTGAATTAATATGTTATTTTTAACATCTGAGTGACCATATAGTTACGTTGCTGTAAACCATTCATTACAGAGAGAGATGAGAGGCAATAATATATATATTTATGTATATTATATGTATATAATATATAAATAAATATA
>NW_009934360.1:0-12057 GCF_000696875.1 Nestor notabilis
ATGATAATATGATAAAATATATATAAAAATAAATACATAAATAAATGATAATAAAAATGGCATATTCAGTGTTCAAGTCAGTGAAGTCTTATTTTAAGTTTTAATTCTCAACATCAGTTTGAACTTCCTACTTTTTGATGTTTTTGAGAGCGAGGGGCCAGAAAAGGGGGAGATCTTTTCAACACAGTAACAACTACTTGGCACCATGGAGAGAAAAGCAGAAAATTGTTTTAGAAATTCAGATTCGTATCTGCTTCACCAAGCTGGGGGCTCGGGCTTGCTGAGCGAAAACGGGAAGCTGTCTAAATTGTACCTTTCTCACACACACACCTCCTTGTTCCTTATTAACTGGTGTGGTAACTTTGTGACTTTGTGATGGCTTAAGCACTGTTGACAGATTAATTGGTTCTACCTCAAGTCAACTGGGTGGAACGTGGGGCTACAGGAATCGGTTTTCTGGAATCCGAAGGATTTGACCACTCACACATAGTTTGCTGAAATGAAAGTTCAAGAAAACAACACTATATTTTCTGAAACAGAATATGCCCATTTCCTTTAATGGAATAAAACATCAGAGGTGCCTCCTGAGTAAAATGAAGTTCAAAGGTGAGGCTTGGATGTGAGAAGGAAGAAGGTACTGTCACCCACACAGGCAGAATTCAGGCAGGGATTCAAGAGGAGTTGATCATACATAGCAAAGCACTGAACCATAAATTAACCTGTATGGATGTGTTGGAACACTATTACATGTATGCATTACGTGCATAGAAGTACCTCTCCACCACCAGTGGAAAAGGTGCAGCAGTTGCCTTGTGATGTCCCTTCCCTGCTCTTGTGTTCTTTCCTCTCCCTTTCTTCAGTTTATTCTTGTCCTACACCTGCCCTTCTTTCCAGTGATGGGCGCTCCCCTCTGCCTCTGATGCTGCCACCCAATTTCACAGAATCGTAGAATAGTTTGGGCTGGAAGGGACCTTAAAGCTCATCTAGTTCCGACTGCCTGCCACAGGCAGGGACACCTTCCACTAGACCAGGTTGCTCAAAGCCCCGCTCAACCTGGACACAACTTCTCTGGGTAACCTGTGCCAGTGCTACACCACCCTTACAGTAGGGCACTTCTTCCTTTTATCTAATCTAAATCTACCCTCTTTCAGTTTAAAGCCATTTCCCCTTGTCATATCACTACACGCCCTTGTAAAAAGTCCCTCTCCATATTTCTGTAGGCCCCTTCAGATACTGGAAGGCTGCTCTGAGGTCTCCACACAGCCTTCTCTTCTCCAAGCTGAACAGACCCAACTTTCTCAGCCTATTTTCACAGGAGAGGTGTCCAGCCTTCTTATCATCTTTGTGGCCTTCCTCTAGACTTACTTCAACAAGCCCACGTTCTTCTTATGTCGGGTATCCCAGGGCTGAACACAGCACTCCAAGTGGAGTCTCACAAGAGCAGACTATAGGGGGAGAGTCAACTCCCTCAACCTGCTGGTCACTTCTTTTGTTGCAGCCCCGCATACAGTTGGCTCTCTGGGCTGCAAGCCCCCGCTGCTGGGTCATGTTGAGCTTCTCATCAGCCAGCACCCCCAAGTCATTTCTCCTTAGGGCTGCTCTCAATCCAGTCTCTCCCCAGCCTGTATCTGTGTTTGGGATTGTCCCTACCCATGTGCAGGACCTTGTGCTTCACCTCGTTGAAATTCATGAAGTTTGCACAGGCCAATCTTTCAAACCCATCAAGGTCCCTCTGGATGTCATCCCTTCCCTCCAGCGTGTTGACTTCTCCATACAGCTCAGTGTTGGCAAAATTCCTGAGGATGCACTCAATCCCATTGTTAGTGTTGCTGACAAAGATATTAAATAGCGCTGTCCCCAGCACCCCGAGGAACACCACTCACCACTGGTCTTCACCTGGACATTGAGACATTGACTGCCACTCTTTGAATGAGGCCATTCAGCCAATTCCTTATTGACTAAGCGGGCCATCTGTCAAATCCATGTCTTGCCAGTTTAGAAACAAGGATGTCATATGAGACAGCATCAAATACTTAGCACAAGACTAGGTAGATTATGTCAGTCACTCTTCCTATATCCACCAATGCTATAACCTCATTGTAGAAGGCTACCAAATTTGTCAGGCACAATTTGCCCTTAGTGAAACCATATTTGCTGTCACCAATCACCTCCTTAATTTCCATGTGCCTTAGCACAGTTTCCAGGAGGATCTGCTCCATGATCTAGCTGGGAACTGATATGAGGCTGACCAGTCTTTAATTCCCTGAGTCTTCCTTTTTTTCCTTTTCAAAAATGGGGGTTATATTTCCCCTTTTCCAGTCAGTGGGAAGTTCACCAGACTGCCTCAACTTCCTGAATATGATGAAAAATGGCTTAGCCACTATCCACCAGTTCCCTTAGGACCCATGGATGCACCTCATTAGGTCTCATGGACTTGTGCACCTGTGTCTGTCAATTGCTGGTACTTTCTGAAATGCTCCCCAACGTTTGGCATGCATGAAGACAGAAAGGTTGCGGACAGAACTTGCCAATGTTTAAGCCAAACTGCAAGATGGTGCGGAGTTGGAGGACAAGCACTGCAACCCAGTCACTTAACACTTCATTTTGTCATGAAGACAGCAGAGAGGTGCTATGCTGTGCTCTTGCTGTGAACCAGGAAACTGAAGGGAAGGCAACAGGCTTGAACAAAGACACCCAGGAACTGCAGTGATGTTTGTGAGCCTTGCGAAAGGACGTCCAAGAACATTCTCATGCACCTGCTTCCCTGCTCATTTTACACAACAACATGAGCAGACCCACTGCTAATTTTCTGTTGAAAGAACCTTCTTCGGTTGCTGTCCTTAAAGGCGTTGATGCTTTGTGCAAATGCCAGCCTAAATACCTGAAACTGGCTTCTCCCAAACACCATCACGAGTGCCAGCATGCATATCGAAGCTAATAGGGATTGTGTAAACTTTGGTTTCTATTTGTTTGAATGAGTTTGAACAAAATGAGCCATGTTTCTGTGTGGTACTTCATTGTGTCTGAATTGTCCCACTGATGTTCATGTCACTTGTGGACTCCTGTGAGCCCACGGAGGTGTTGTGTTGCAATGAACACTCTGTTTTGCACAATCCCAACTGTAGCACTACATAAACAGGAATGGTTCACCCTCCCTTTGCTTGTGAGTGACAGGCAGATATTTACTTTCTGCAGCTAGGACACCAAAGGCAGTTACCCAGACATGGAACACCACCTTACACCGATCTCATTACTCCTCAGGCAGCAGTTTTAACAGTCCTGGTCTAACTTTCTACTCCGTGCGTTGGGAGGAACTACTCCAACCTTAAATGTCCCAGTTCTTCCCTTTTTATCTGCATGTAATTGCTACTGATAAGGTTGGGAATGAAATGAACTTTCCTAGATGCACATCTAAGACTGTGTTGTGCATCCTGCTAAATGGTGTCTTTCAGGAAACATGATCTACTTTTGTGAATGGAAGTAGCTCATTTGTATTAGATAGCTTCCACCAAAAAGACACAAAGAAAAACCCTAGAAAACCAGAAAAAAATCCCAGAAAACCACCAGGAAGAAAAAAAAAATCAAACCCCCAACCAAAACCCCACCCCCCCCCCCCAAAAATCCCAACACTCAGAAATCGTATTCTGCTCTGCTGCACTGTCAGCATCTGTAGGGTAGTTCTGGTTTCCACCTGTAGAAATTGGAAGAAAGCTTGCCTCTGCTTTTAAAGATGGTAAAGTCTGTACCCCAAAATGAGGAGATCAACTACTTCAAGCTCAATAAAGCCAAACCAGCCATGTGTGTGCATGCCTTCTTTGTAGCATTTGGTGTATTTGAGAAGCCCAGAGGTAACTTGCTTTCAGAAGAGGAGCAAGGGCTAAGCAAATTGCTCAGACTCTCAACAGAGGTCTTTGGCAGGACTGGGTGGACACGTGTGGCTATGGAGCAAGATAGCATGCCAAGCTGTGTCCGAAAAGCAGGAGGAGATGGGACTGCAAGATGATGCCCGCATGTAGTTGCACCCATGTGTGACATACCACTGTGTTTTGTAGGTACATGGTTGAAAAACATTTCCACATGGCCCTTTGTCTCAAGGAGACATCCATTCCACACTCGGGCTTTTAAACTTTGTCATTAAGAGGTTGCTGTTTTGGTACAAAGGGCAGCCTTAGCATAGGGACATATGGCACTTTACCTCAGTAGGGCCCTTGTAGTCCATATGAAGCCAGAGCCACAGGTGGCCAAGGTTTGAAAGCACCTTTTCTCCCCTTCCTCTGTGACTTTGCTATAACAACAGGAATGTGTTATATGAAGATGCCTGCTGCGGTACAGGATGCGGGCTGGCAAGGGGCTTCTCTCATGTGCTTGAGGCAGGACCAGAAACCATGCTTGAAGGGGGCGATTAATGGAAGAGAAGCTGCTTACTCAGGGACCAAAGGGAACACATCTTTCTTGAGAATAATGTTTTGGTTGAGAAACATGCTTTTAAAGTCAATCCTGCAGCTATATAAGCCAACAAGGAAGCTTTCAGTTTCAGCTTTTTTTGTTGCACAAGCTCACAATGCCTTTACATATATATATTTTGAAGAGAAAACTATGTAGAGCACTAGGCTTCACCCATATGATCTTTTATCTGAAAAAGGTAACGTCCAGCTATCTTGTCCCAGACACTTGAGCATGAAAGGAGCAAAGTGAAGAAATACTGCAATAACCTTTAGAGTGGTTTTATTTGCTCTAGTGCTACAGATGATGCAGTGAGGGAATTGCTACCATAGCTTTTTACTGTGCTTAAACAGCTGTCATTTTTACTATGAACAAGTCCACACCCAAAAAGTAACATCTTAACACAATTGGATGCACAAAGTTCTGCTTAAAAGGCCGTACATGTTTAAGAGCATAGCATAATGATTTAAGCATAGAGCTGCAGTGACAAGTTTTATACCAGTAACATTAACAGCACAAAACCCCCACAGCTTGTCTAAACGTTTTAATACACTTGAAGCTTGAGTTTTGTGCAACTCCTCTAAAATCAATGTAAAATTGAGCAAATTCCTGCTTTAATTTTTTCTTTGACTTCTGCATCTGCTGTGAATCTTTCCAGATTTTTTAGTAATTTTGTTCAGCCTTATTCCCCTACAATCTGTTTCTTTTCCTTTTAAACTTGGAAGTCTGTAACTCTTGATATTTAAACTACACATCAAATGCTTCAATATGATTTAGAGTACAGATGAGAAATCTCAGTTCTGTAAATGGGCATAGGGTTATATGTTCCTAAACTCTGCATCTGTCTTTCTAGGTAGTAACTTCCTCCCTCCCTCCCTCCTCTTTTTCTCTTAAGGTTAGTATATGGGCTAATTATCAAACTGATGTTGCTCACCTGAGTCTGTTCTTGGCAGTAATTTAGAAGACCTGGTAGAAGAATTGACATCTGATTTTAACAAAAGCCAAGTGAGGTATACAGCAAACACCCTAAAAGACAATGTAAGCTTGCTGCACATGAATTCATTAAATCTTTTTGTAAATTACAGCTTCACATGGCTTGAATTTGAAAAATTATTAGCTAAATTCCTGTGGGGCTCAATTTCACATGTCAGACTGCTTGCATTGTTCTCATAAAAATACAATATACTATACCAGAAATAATTATTTTAAAAACTTGGGTATTTGTACACCACGCAAAGTTAAGGCAAACCTTACTTTGATGATAGCATTGCAAGGCTCTGTGTGTTGAAGCCAACTACCAAGCTGCTCATGTTAGTTTACATGGTGCTTAATCGTGATTTCATGTTTATTGAAAGGATACAGGAGCATGCTGTTCCTCAAAACATGCCAAAAATATACATAAAACTTGTTTTAAAAAATATTTGTGTTCAAAAAGTTAAAAGTATTTGGTAACAATAATTATAATGACAATAAGAAGAAATGTTGTAACCCTGACTAATCCCCTGTTTCTACATAACTCCCTTGATCGGCACACACAGTCTGGGCACAGGTTACATTCCTGAGTGCTAGGCAGCTTTCAAAATACCCAAGTTTTAAACCAGCAGTACCCCTGTGTTGTTTCTTCTTCTGGCTTAATGGAGAACTAATTCATTTAGCTAAGATTTCAGGGATGCAAGTTCTTACATATTTTTGTGTAGCTCAGGCTATTAGGCCTCTTAATTTTAGTTCCTTTATTTCCAGGAGGACAATTATGGGGAATTATGATTGCAGAGAGAACAACTAGGAGAAGACCCTTGAAGGAAGGAGAAAGATCTAATGGAGATGCAGTGCAGAAAGGCAAGTAGGGAAGACATGTTCAGCACTGACCTGTACTGCTAAGCAGCTAGGATGTTACATTTTTAGACAGGATGGAGTTGTACTTGTGGGTAAAGAGAATTTCTGCAGCAATACCTGTGCAGTATTGGTCTGACCAGCTCTCCAGACCCCTTTAGACAAGAAGCGGTTTCACTGCAAATGGTTTTCAGGACCACAGATGTTAACCTGACACCCATGCGATGTTGGGCATGCTTGGGAGGGTCACCTGAGCCGCCTTGCCTCCAGGTCCAGGTTCAGTGCGGCAGGGGGCTGGATCTCAGCAGTAGTGGGGCAAGCCTGGACTTTCCTTTTTGCCTAGAAAGGCTGGCAAGTACTTTTGATGCAGGGAATCAAAAAGCAACATGAAATCAGCATGTAGGTTTTTCACTTCTCATTTCAGAGGAACCTAGCTGGTCTTCCTGTTCATCAAATGGATCACAGCAGCTAAGTGGGCCATTCAGGTGAATTATTCTGCAAATTGTCTTGCTTTCTCTTTTTTCTTTCTCTCATTTTCTGTCATTTCTTTCAGTTGACTATAATCTATAGCCATCTTCCTTCACTTTTTTTTCAATTACCCAGTAAGCATTTTCTTTCTTACAGGTGGAGTGTTTTCTCTTGAAGCTTGAGGCATCTGGCAGGAGCTGTAGCTGTAAGTGAATTGCGCTTGACATCAGAAGAGGCTGTTGACTTCCAGAGGTGCAGTATCTTCCCATTGCATTCTCCCAGGCATGTCTGGGGCTCAGCTCCATGTCCTATTTTAGGGATTAGGTGGGACTGCTTTGAAATTGTATGCAAAATACACTTAACACAGCTCCAGAAAGGCACTTTTGGGGGATAAGCTGTCATGATGTACTGCTTCCTCACCTCTTCTCAAATCCCAAACCACTGGGCTTAATATGCACATGGTCAGCACAAGAATTTATTTTCCTATTTGCATGTATTTGCTATTTAGGCAACATTTAGTCAATATTCAGCACTCTCAAACTTTAAGGTCTGGCCTTCATGCTCAGCATAGCTGTTCCCCAGCAGTGGCCCATACCAATAGGTCTCCACATTCTCGGCTGGTTTGGACTTTGTAGGGACTGGGTCATGCTGGTAAAGCAACGCTGACTTTATCATCCCAAAATCTTCCTGAATCTTCATCCCTGAATAGATGGTGCCAGAGACATTTTCTGCTACATGGGTATAGCTCTGAAGGTTTTTCATATCACAGAGGTTGTCACTGTATTTCAGTGTGGATGGCTTGTAGGCCTGGTAGGACACCTTGGTGGTGGTTGTGATAACTGTTTGCAATGGTGGGGCTACGGGAGAGGGGCTGGGACCATACCTGCAAGGGTAGTCCCCACCGTAGCAAGGGTAGTTAGCGCTGGTTTGCACCTGTCCATAGTCACTCTGGTCTCCACTGCCAGTTTTCCCCCAAGCTGGTTTCAGTCCATAGTGTCTGCCAGGGTTATCAAAGCTTTTATCATGGGTGGTCACTGCATTGTAGTGAGATCCATTCAAACTGAGGGGATCTGCATCGATGGCAGGACCTGTCAGATCTTTGTAAAATGTTGGGTAAGGGCTGGAGCTTATAAAGGTAGGAACTCCAAACTCATAGCTACATGGCCTGGGCATGTAGATCCTTGGATTGGGGCACTTTGGGTATGGTGACAGCTGGTCCTCTTGGAAGCTGGCTGAGTCATAAGATGCTTTGTAAAGGTCAGTGTTTTGCAGCAAAGGGTAAGACTGGTCTGGAACAGAAAAACTGGTGTCTGTGATGATGCCAGCCCTTTCTGGGCCATCCATGCAGGGCAGATTCTGTAGGTTATTGGCATAACCACTGCTGTCGTGGTACCTTCCTGCCTGACAAGGACAAGTAGATCTTTGAGATTCATGCATCAGTACTGCCCACGCACATGGATATGTCTCAACACTTGCGCTATTGCCGATTTCAGCCCCAAATCAACAGATGTAGCACGATGTAAAACATTGTTTTGCCCAAGGATCCCCAGTACATGCTTATGACGCTGTTATAATTGACTAATGACTTTGACTTACCTCTGAGTTTAGAGGTCTCTTTTTCTGGGAATGGTGGAAAGAGGACATTTGCTTCTTAAATGCACTTCGCCTTGCCTCTGCCTCCAACTTACTCTCTGGCCTGGGATGGTCATGGACTCCTTTAGCCTAAATTAGGATTAACAAATAATTAGATGTGAACTGGAAGGGGGTAAGAGAAAAGAAAATGCAATAAATAGAATGAAACATAGCCACAGCACAGGGGAACAGGCAGGAAGTGCTAAACAATAAGGAGGGATTTAATGTAAAAATAAAAAAATAAATAGGGATTTACAGGTATATAGAAGGAAAAAGTGAAGGAAAAGTCAATGGGGACTGCAGAGCTGTTGAAGGAGAAAAGATATTACCTACACTTGTGACATTAAGGAGTAACTAATTAGAACCAAGGGGGAAAAGAGTTTATAAATTTAGTTTGGTTGGTTTTCTACAGTCCAGCGTCGCAGTTCTACTTTGTAACAGCCACCACTAGAACAGTGTAAATAAAATAAAAGAAAGAGGTTTTATGCCGCCAGCCTTGAATAGGACTGAAAAGTATTCCCTGGAAAGGCATTCAAAGATGCTCTGCTATTGAAACATCTGTGGATATGCAGATCCATGTATCCAAACCTATACTGATACATGATGAAACAATATATTTAAACATGTCCTTACCCAGTACACTCCCTTGAATGGGCCTTCTCAAAGTCCCTAAGACAAAGTAGGAAACTTAAATTGCTTTTAAAATGCTGTCCTTTCTCAAATAGGAATTAACTTCGAAGCAAGGATTTATCAACTATTTTGATGGTAAAAATCTTCAGGTTTTGCATGTCTGTAACAGAATAGCTGAACAACAACAAGAGCAGCAACAATACACATGAGAATTTGAGAATGTGGCTAGTTTTCTTCCATATACTGACTGGAGAACAGAATTCACTGCCGTGGGGGTCCAGGAAAAGAAAAAAGAATTGTATAGCAGAGAATGTGATCTCATAGAACAGAGACTTTTGTGATTTATTTTTTTTTTGGTCCTACTGATGCTAAAAGAGAAGAAATCAACATTTCAAATTTTAGCTTTTTAAATTTCCTTCTTTTCTGCCAAGTTTTTAAAACCGTCTTAAAATTGAAATATTATTTTCACATGAAGTAGGAATTTCACATTTCAACTTGCACAATTTAAGCAAGGTTTTTCTTTCCCCATTTAGTAGGAAATAAATATTAGGTCCTTGGTGCCATTCAGTTGTCAGCTACGCCAGGGTGCAGGACAACCATTTTGTTAAAATTCTGCTCTTTACAGTACACAAATATGAGACATCAGTTATGTTGTTATAGTTAAAACTGAATATAGTTAACTCACAAGCACTGCTTTTAAAAAGACAGCCAAGTGGTGTTGTTTTATTTGTTCTTGCCATGTTTGTACTAGAGAGGACAGTCATGGACCAGAACTCCAACATGTTCACCATGCTCAATGTTACACAAGGAAAAATGAAGAAAGGGGGCGGGGGGAAGAAAGAGCAAAGCAATGGATCTCAATATTATTTTTATATAGATATAATTTATATATAGATGTATCATACATATGTGTGCACACATGTATGCATGCTTTTTACCTGGAAAAATATTGCTTTGCCATCAAGCCTCCAGAAGTTAGTGACTGGATAGCCACTGTGTCCCCGGCAAGGGATCAGTTCAAGGGCTGAATTACAGTTTGGGCAGGCTTTCTCTGCAAATACAAAAATAAAGAAACTACTGAAGACGCTGTTTAAAGTCAAGGATGTTGTCTGAGAGTAAACAGAGCTCAAGAGCAATAGTCTCAGCCTTCACTGAAATTCAGATTAAAATATGACGTTCAAAGAAACACAACATAGACTACTGAGTGTAACTGAATGGTGGAAACTAGACCTGCGTAATTGAAATAAATGCTAATGAATTAAAGGGAAATGGATCTAAGATCCTTTAAGTATTTGCAGGCAGACATCGATGAAATTTGGAAATTAATCACAAAATAAATGTATTCATCACTGTCTTTTCAATGATGCCTTAATCTTCATGCAAGGGTGATCCGTCAAGCCGAGCTGAAGGAAATGGGGTCCCTTGGGCATCCCAACTCTCCTTTGTGCCTCTCACTTTGCTGCTTCTGCCGAGCCTTGTCACATATGGCAGGGCGAAGCTGCAGCCTGGCTCCGCTCGGCAGGGCACAGCTCCGGGCGCACACCACCACCCCCAGGCAGGACTTCTTGAGGATCTGGCAGTTGTGGTTGTTGGTGTTGCGCATAGCCCAGCCGCTGAGGTGTCTCTGTGCATTCTTCTCTTCACTGGAGTAGATGAGCCGCACGTAGCCGTCGGGCCACTCCTGGAAGGCATCAAAGTGCTTGGGCTCCTGCAGCAGGGCAAGCAGGGGTGGGAGGGCAGGCAGCAAGGAGGAGAGCAGGAGAACATTAGCAGGGTATTGCAACCTGATGTTTTTGCCCTGTTAAAAATTGCATAATGGGGATAAAGGGCTTTTTCTATGACCACCTGAGCAGCACGTGAATTGAGAGAGTTATTGAGAGAAATGCCCTAAAAAAGGGGAAAGGCAGTCTGAGTTTCCATGTCTCAAAAGAAAGTCAGGATCCTTTCCTCTTTTGCATCATGACCTGTAATAACATGGTCCATTGTCACAGGTGCCTCTTCGCAGTGAGGTTACCCAGCTGTAAGAGAACAGCCTTGTTAACAAGACTTACTGACTGGTCTACTATGGGTCCAGCCAAGCAGGACAGAAACCACCCTGCTCACACATGCTGTTAAAATTAAAGTTCTGTCCCTCATGGAACTGTGCATCTGCAGGCTAGAAACTAGAAGTTTTGGCTAAGGAATGTTTTCTTAAAGTTCATCTAATAGGAGTTCAATAAGGCTCCTGCCAAAAAATAGAAATAGAGGTTACCATTGCAAATATACTTCAAATATCTGCATAGTGGTTCAGTGAAAGAACATTTCAGTTTGGGATTTCACTGGCTTTCTGGAGTTCCTTACCAAAATAAATTACCAGAACAATGAAAGAACGACTAAGATTTTAAACTTCAAGTTTGAAGTAAAGAGCAAGTGAAGAGTTCCTGCAACACTCATTTAACATATGCACTGGGACTGCTCACAGCATTTACAGCATTGAGCCATTCTCTAATTGTATAAGCTTTGTAAAACGATATAAACTCTAAGACAAAAAAGTTGTGAATTAAAAAAGCACTTTAAGCTCATAATAGAGAAAAGCAGAGTAGCAAATAACAATAATGTCACATCAACAAACCAATGAAATATTTAGACAATTTGAATTACAGTAGCAGAAAATGGGCAACCGAAGATTCTTTTCAACATTATTTAAGTGGGAAACAAGGGAGAAGGAAACCAGCGAAACAACAGAGCTTGAGATTAATTTAGAAGGTCATGCACAGCTGGCCAAAGCTGCACATCAAATCCATGTTTTTGTTACAGGTCATTTTGTAAGGACTACTGCTGCACAAGTGGACACAGGTTTGAAAAGGTGCTGGAGAAGTAAAGCTGCCACAACACCAAGCTTTGCCTAAAGGGGAGATTTTCCCCCTGCTGCCCCGCGTTATAGCCAGCAAGGGATGTCTATACCGCACCCCCCCCACCCGGTACCTGTGGGAGCTGGGGGTCGTTGATGTCCCAGGTGAGCTTCATGCCGGGGGTGGTGGCAGGCGGCTGCTTCTGCTCTCTTATACCGTCGAG
>NW_009934360.1:12123-12453 GCF_000696875.1 Nestor notabilis
GCAGCACATACACTTCCCGGGTAGTGGGGGGGGTGAGCAGGGCCTGCGGTCCCCCTCCGCTCCCTACTGCACTCACCGGGGGGTGGGGGGAGGAACGACAAGGGGGTTTTGGTCAATTCAGCCGCCAGTACTGGGGCTGGAAGTGTAACCCGGCAACAGGAGGGCTCGGCCGGGTGGCGGTTTCGGGGAAGAGCCCCTCTCCAAGCGCATCTCCGCCCGGTCGGGATCCACTATTTGATTTCGAGCGCGGCTCAGAGCTGCCCGCAGCTTGAGAAGCCCCACAGAGAAAGGGAAAGCCAGTGTACCCGCAGCTTGAGAAGCCCCACAGAG
>NW_009934360.1:12493-23608 GCF_000696875.1 Nestor notabilis
TTCCTTAAATGTGCGGGTGCACCTGCCCTTTAGGTTTAGGTGTAAACGAATTAAGCGCTAATAGGGACGTTCTCCTTTCCCGCTGTGCTCGGTAACGTAAGGTTTAAAGCACGAAGCTGGAATTAGTGCCGTCTACTGACCAGCACCTTTTCACGTATTACAAAGCTATAGATAAATCTTTTTTGTTGCCTTCTTTTGGGAAGAGAGACCCTATAGGGCGCTTTTTTTTTTTTCTTGTCTTTTTGAGTTTGCTTTTAGTACTGAAAGACAGAAACAATTTAAAGGACGTATAATATTATAGAGACAGAACTGTTGAACGCCTCCTGCTGCTGTAATCACTTAAACGATCCCACCTGTTCTACAAGGGCTTTCTCAGTCATTTCCATCGCCTCTGAAAACTTACTGAACTTTACCCTTAACTGCGCAGAACACAACCCACCCTGTAGCAGGGGACACCGACTGTAGATCCCCCTCTCGGAGACAGGCAGCAGCCCCTACTGTGGGACTGGGCTCCGCTTTTGTACCCGTCTGCTCAGAGCGGGGTCAGACCCCACCAGCCGGGTGCGGAGGGGCTCGTCCGAGCCGCCTCCTGCCCCGCAGGTGCAGCTTATTAGTGTCGGAGCGAAACTCGGCTTTTTCCCCTTGGGGAATACACTGCGGTAGTTAGGTTGGCTGAGGAAAGGAGAGCTCTTAGAGCTGTGGGAAACGCTGGCGTGCGCTTTTTTTCTCCAGTCCAAACGCGGGTGTATTCGGTAGTTGTTGGACACGATCGTGCGAGGGTCGTGGGGAGGGGTGAAGGAGCACCAGCATTTGCCCCCCACCCGCCTCTTTCTCCCGCGCTATGGCTCAGGTAAGTACTCCTCCCTGAGGTGGAGAACCGGTAGCGGGATGGGGAACGGCACCGCCAGAATGATGCCCCCCGCGGGGAACGCCTGCGGGCCTCCGAAGTGGTTTCTCATGGTTGCAGCTTCCATAAACCTTTGGTTCAGAAGCGTGGGGTGGCCGAACCTTTCCCTAGGGATTAAGGAGGCAAAAATCACCTTTTGGGGTAGAGAAGGTAAACCAACAGTCTTCAGCTACTGGGTAGAAAAAATTTTTTGTTTGTTTTGTTCTCTTGTATTTTTATTCTCCCTTTTTAAAGGAAGAAAACCATGAAGAATGTAATAGTGAGGTGAACGGCAACATGGCAACCAGAGCAGAAGACTATGTAAATATCTTTTAAACGTGTCTTTAGCTTTACCTTGCAAACAGTCTGTGTATACTTAGGGGTGTGTTTTTAAATGGATATGGTATGATGTAGAATTTTCGTAATTTAATGTAATGTGGGAAGTGCTGCAGACCCCTTAATCTTTTCCTTAGTAAGCAGGACGAAATTACTAGAATAGTTGTGGGACATGATATGACTTGCAAACTGAATATACTAAAGAGTTGCTGATTTCCTTATCCAGAATCCTTTAGGATTACTCAGTTTCAAGTGTCCTGTCTCTTTTGGAGATTGATTGATGGTTCACCCACAGATGTAAAAGCAAAATGGAAGTAGTGAAACAGAGTAAACACAGAGAAACACAAAGACTCTAAGTTAAAATAGCATTGCAAGTGTTTTCTGATAATCAGTGTTGTTACAATTTAAATGCCTGGTTTACTGACTATCTGTTTGCTTCCCTTCCCTGTGCAGCTCGAATCACTTCTCACTGATGCTTTTAAGGGAAAGGGGTTTCAGAAAATAAGTGAACTGCTTCAGGAGAGAGAAATAGAACCTCCCCAGAAATACAGTGAATCTCTCTTCAATCAGCTAGACAAAGCACTGAGAAAGGCGAGTACCATAAATAATCTCAAATACCCTAACACCCAGCTCTGTGGGTACCAGACTAATGATGTGCAGCACTCTGTGTTTCTGTAGGAGCTGGACAAGAATGAATTCCAGAATATTTCCCTGATGCTGAAATGTATTCAACTCTACTTTAAAAGTGATCTTCAAGAAGGGACGAGTTTGTTTATTGAGCAAGGACTGGTAGAAAAGATGAGTATAATAGTGTATATGAAGTTACTAATGTGATTTAACGTTGCTCATATCAGGAAAAGAACTCCAAGGAAATGAGAACTAGAAGATGGCTTGTCGCAGAAAGGAATTTTTTTATTTTTATTTTTTAAACATATTGTATGAGTTCAGTGGGAAAAAAATGTCTGCTTTTATTATATTGCTTTTCGTACAGCAGCTAACATCATGGCTTCGCTTTTTACGTGACTGTATGGGTATGTGTTTGTTTCGAGGTTTTTATTTAAGCTGACAGTGGAAGGAGAGGATGAGTTTTCATAAGTCCTATTTGAGAAATAACATAGAATTCCTAAATACATTTTAAGTGATCCAGTAAAATACAATTCCAGTAATAGAATTGATGGGCAGAGCTTTATAGTTTTATAAACTGACATACTCTTTATGAAGGTCCCTTTTTAGATCCATAGTAAACTTGATGTGCATCTAATCTGCAATTGCATTTTATCTTCAGGCACAATACTGGTTTTAGCTGGTAATACTTGTAGTACCAGAAATATACTTATGCCAAAGATGAGCAATACCTGGATCTACCATAGCTGGGAGGGAACAGTTAACACTTGCTCTGTGTTAGCAGAGTTGTACCCAAGCATCCTTAGTCTAAAATGCTGTCATCCTGCCTTGTTATTATGCTTTTCAGGGTTACAGTTGATCAAAATTCCTGTATGGAGAGATTAATAATAAAGCTTCACCAATCTGACCACTGTACCTCCAGTGAAGCATAAGTTTCTAGCTAGCTATAGGTGTGTGACGATATACAGTATGTTTAAAAGCATAGAGTAGTAAAATAATGACTTTGAAAAAGCTTGTCAACTTTTTAAAACATTATTTTACTGTGATTTGATGTCTGCTAGAAATCTTCATAGAGGTCATGATGCCACTAGCAATATGCATTGAGTCCAGAAGGTCCTGAGCACCAAGAGTGAGTGCCTTGACATAAGAAAGGAGGACAAAAAGAGGGCTGAGGAGGGAAGGGGAGGAATAAGTCCTGCTGAGTTACTGTAAGGGTGGCACTTTAAATGTCCTCCCAGCAAAATTTAAAGTCCTTAATGCTGTGTAGCTTTTGACAGAGTACATGACTGAATTTCAAGGACTACAAAAACCTGTCTCTGTTTAAGGTTTCCTGCAGATATCTGTAGTTTAAGGATTAGTAACTTGGGTTTTAATTGATTCTTTTAACTTTTACCTGGTATCTTGGTTTGAAAGAGCAAGGGAGTTTGTGAACCTCATCGACCAAAATGAGAGTAAATTATTGATGCTACTTCTTGAAGACTTCTTTGACTCTGCATTGGTACGTATGTGTATTAAGGGAGCAGAAGGGTTGACTTTATTGGATAAGAAAGCTAACTCTCCACAGACTGTAAAGAAATGACTGGTTAGAAAGACCTTGTGCCCTAGGACTGAGCCTGGGCTGCTGCTCAGGTGGAGCATGCTCTGGGGTGACACACCTGGGAGAAGCTGCTGTGGGGTTGTGCAGGACTGCAGCCTTTGCTCATTTTCTAACATGGAGCCAAATGTTTGTTTTTGCAGGAAAATGTGCAAGAAATTCTGGTGCATTTTTAAAAGAAAAGCTTTTGTGCTGAAGCTCTGTCTTGAAAACACAAGTTGCTGCACTGAGCTGCACCTTAAGTGCAAATGTGCTTGCCAAGGTGGTCCTGGCAGTTTGTTCCTTCTGTGTTTGAAAGAAGCTCATTTACTTTTAAAGAATAATCTGACCTGCTTACTATTTTCATTTAGCTTGCTATTTTAAACTTCAGAGGTACTGGAGGCCTGGTGACATAAATCTGCATGAGGAAGAATGCTTTTAGCTTCTTTCACTAAGCTGTTCCCTCAATCTTTGTCTGTACCTTACTAGCACTGTGTCAGTTTGTGCATCAGAATTTATTCGAATACTTATGACTCTCTTTAGGAGACTTGATAAAGATAGTTGAGCAAAATTATATTTTCCTTATTTTTTAATCTACTAAACACATTAAAATTATATTAAATACTTTAGAAGTGATTTATTTGCCAAAACTTGTTTTCTTTGTCTTCCTGGTCAATTTCCCTCAGGAGACCCTAACACTCTTCAAATATGCTGTGATATCTGTATGATATCTGGTACTGTAGTGTGTAAGCATAAAACGTATTTTTACACAGGCCCATATGTGTAATAAAAGTAACAAAGCAATGCCATGATGTGGGTTTCCCAGGGAACCTGGGGGCACTGCACTCTGGCACTGCTGAAATCCCGGGGGGAAGTGGGTGCCTCTCTCTGTTTACCATCCGTGCATAAAGCCAACCTGTATGATTGGGGTTACCATATGTGACATACCTGTATCAGGTGGCCCTGCTTTTTCTGATGTGGGTACACTAGTGTTTTATGTTATTTAGCCCCTGAAAGTTGCAATGATGGGTGCATAAACATCTCAGCACTTTGAGTACTGCTGTGCTTGGGTTGTGGTGTGTTAATGAAGGCTTCCTTTACTTTTTTCATCAGGTGATCTGCAAGTGCAGTAATAAAGGTCAGTATATATTTTTATTCCCCCCTGCCCCATTCCATTCCTCAGTATCCTGAATCTCAGTCTTGGGAGCGCATTTCCTAATTCTGTTCGAACTCTCTCCACTTTCTCCTCTTTCCTCATGCCCTATGTCATCTTCCTCCTCTCTGCAATGTTTTCCTTAAATCCTCCTGCTGATTTCTCTCCAGTTAATTTTCATTAACATTTACATCAGAGCACAAAACCGTTTACTGTTTCTTTTGCTTGCTTATTTTGAATATTCTAAAATAAATAAATAGATGTGTTGTCTTGCTTAAGTGGCTGTCATCAAGTATTCCACTTGATCAGAGTAAGTGGTGCTTCAGAAAGGAGTTCAGGCTAGATGGTCTGCTCTTGCACATCTGTTCTTACTGGCTTCAGATGTTATTTCCTTGCTGAATGTAGCCACCTTCACAGAATAACATAGTAACTCCTTCAGCCATCCTAACAAGGCAGAAGGATGTCTCTCTGTGTCTCATTCGTTACAGCAGCAAGACTTTGCCTGTGGCTGCAGCTGGCTTTCCATTAGTGCAGGGGAGCAGGTGCTTTCAGAAAAAGCAAGTATCTCTGTGCCCAGATATCCAGGCTCACAAGTCATACAGAAATGAACCATTACACTGTGGGCTGGGTAAATGGAGTTTATTCATCCTTGTAGCTTATTCTAGTGGGGGCAGAATGGGCATGAGCATCTTCTAGGTAATCTCCCGTGGTTTGCTCTGTTGACTTTGACAAAAGACATATATTACAGATTTATATCTTGTGGTTAGTAAATAGTCTCTTCTTTCTATACCTATTTATATAGTTACCCAGGTCACTAGCAGAAGTATCTGAAGCTCTATTTTCACTGAGAAGTTAACTGTTCCCTTTTCTGTCTAGGGTTAGATGGAGTTAGGGTTGGAGGCTTGGTTTTAAAATGAATCCACAGCTGTGATGTTTCTACTCCTTTGACACAACAAACTGTAGTTGCTTCAACTATTTTTTACAAGGAAACCAGCTCACTGCTAGCTGTAACCTTTCCAATGATTTTTCTAGGGAAAATACAGATTGTGAACTTATTTTTACCTGAACTAGGGCACCTAGTGACAGAAGCAAATATTTACTGGACTCTGAGGCAGGAGGTAAGATTCCTATTAGGAGAAGGAAATTACAGGTACATACACACACAGGTATGTGTAATGACATACAAAATGTGGAAAAAAAAAAAAAAAATGTTCCTGAACCATTTTCCTTTCTTTTCTGCCCCTTCTTCTGTGGGGAAAGGGTTTGAGGACCCTCAACTCTATACTTGACAGTCTCCCACGGGAGGAGAGGAAGAAATTCCCTCTGTCTGAGGAGATGTGCTCACTCACGTAAGTGGTTGTCCCTCCAGCTCCTGTAGCTAAACACCCTCCTCCATGTGACAAGCTAAAGTTATTTCCACTTTAACATGCTGCATTATGTTGTTTCAGGAAAGACCTTGCAAAAACTATGCTGGAGGTTGGTGGTAAGAAGTATTTAGTGGTTATTCTTATGAAGCTGGGGTTCTACAGCTTTACTACTTCTGCTTATTTATTATCAATTAATTATTATTTAAACTCTTTGCTTGTAAAAAGCTGATACTTGGGGAGAAAAACCTGGTGGTATCTTAAGAAAATATTAATCTAAATTGTTAGATGCAGTAATGCATTAGTTCTTTCTGATTAGTAATAGTGATTTGTATTACCTTATAAGAAAAGCTAAATGGAAGAATGTAGAAAGGTAGCTAGATCAGCTTTATGTATGTATTTACAAAGTATGCTGGCTGTGTTAGCCTTTAAAAAGAAAATGTGAACTATGCCATGATGTGGACAAACTTCAGTTAATAAAGTTTACAACCTCCTTCATGAAATCATTTTTGTTTTCTTCTAGCTCTTACCCTCTGCTGTTTTCCTAGGTGAAACATGCATGAAGCTAGCTGATGAATATGACTGTGTAGTATATAAGTGCAGGAATAGCAATGCTATAACCCTCTGTTATGTTGGGGGATGATATTTATCCTATGTTTGTTTACCACATAGATTATGACCTTCAGGTTGCCCTTTCAGAAGCACTTTGTAGGTTAATGACCAAAAAATGGAGGGATGACCTTGTTCACCACTGGTTTGAAGATAACTATCTTGCTGAAGCTTTCAAAGAGATCAAGGATAGAGAATTTGAGACGGTGAGGGTCCTTATTTTGAAAACGACATGCTTGACAAGTCTGTATAGGGGCTAGTTTTGGTTGAGTTCAGTCAGAATGTCCTTGTGAGAAGTTCCTACAAAACTGATTTCATAAATGCACAAAGTTATTTAGCAATTTGTGGAAGGTCTGCTTGGGGTGTTTTGTTTGTTTTCTTGGTTTTATCTGGCAAATATAAAATGGCATATTGTTAAAATAGACCTTATTTATAAGTTATTTTACTTCTAATGCATAAATAGGTTAATTTTTGTGGTATGCTTGGAGGCTTGCTGGTCATAAGTTGGGTCCAACCGTTTGTGGCAACTTGAATGCTTCTTCCCCAGTGGCCTTTGGCATTGCACTGACTACATAAAAGCTTATAGGTGGTGTAGAGATTACACAGCCCAATAGAATAACTCTTGCAATGGAAATGTAGCCTGATTTTTAATAAGATGTCATTTGTCTTGAAGGACTGCAGAAAATTTCTTAACCAGCTAAATGAAAGGCTTGGGGATGAAAGAAGGTAAGCTGTAAACCTGTGTGTATATATATACATAAAAGCTGTAAAGCTTATATAAGCTTTATATAAGCTTATATAAGCTGTAAACCTGTATATATATATAATATAAAGGTCTACTTCACATATGTGAATAATGAAGTTCTTAAGAAAGAGATTTTATTTGTTTTAGTGGTAGTTTTTGAAAGTAATATCAATCAAAGGTAATGCATCACTACTATAATACTGTAGTCTCCAAGCTTAATTTATTTCTAGGGATTTATTCTTTTTTCAAACAATAAGATTAATAAACTTAATGATTGTTTTTTATCTTTTGTTAAGTCATACCCTGATGATGAATGTATCATATGAAGTCTTCTTTTCTTCCAGAGTCTATTCATTTCCTTGCATATCTGCTTTTGCTGACATGAATGAGGTAATAGTCCTTAACACTGTGACACCTTCCCTACAGTGTTAGTCCTGTGAAAATATTACTTTTTGTGGTATATGGTGGATATTTTTCTTTTCCTCCCTCTTTTTCATTAAAGCTTTATTTTCTGGAGCGTAGAGTGTAACCTTCTACTCTAGTTGGAAATTTTGCTTATTTGTTGTTAGCTCCCAGCCCACTGTTGCTGACTTTGCTTTTGTATCAGCCAGGTGATACAGACAGTGCTTCTCTTCATGGTGATGACAGAAGAGAGATCTCTAAAGAGGAGGAGTAGAACAGGAAAACACTGATTCTTCTGGCAGACCTGCTCCCAGCCTGCCAGAAAACAAGATTAGCCTGATGCCCCCATAGGAGAGGTCACAGTCAGTTATAGATCCTGCAAGATTGTTTTATGGATTTTTAAGTACATGTACTTCTGGCAGCATTCCTGACAGTTGTGTTGAATCAAAACCAAGTTAATGGAAGCTGGTTCCACTGCTTCTGCTTATTTCAAGTGCCCAGAAACACAGAAAACTTCTGTAAATTCTTTTCTTGCCCCAAACATGTGAGCATTTGTGTATTGCCTTTCACTTGGCTGAGGTAGAGCCACATCTGACTTGGTGGGTATGGTTGGGTGAGCAGTAGGCTGGCAACTGGTAGGTTAATCCCAACTCTTATTTCTGTGAGGTATGCATAAGTGTACACACATGTGTAGGGCAATGCTTTCCAATTTTGTCTTGTTAATGAAAACTGAGAATGATACAGTAGTTGTGGGATTTTTTTTCTGGGAATGGCAGTGCTCCTGTTATGCTTCTGCAGGTGAAGAAGCCAGCAGATGAGAAGTTGGAGAAGTTCTGGATTGACTTCAACACTGGTAGTGAGAGTGTGACTTTCTATGTGGATAGTAATGAGGTAAAAGCAAAGCCCAGGTGATCTTGGGTTAGCCTAACGCTGCAGGTGCTTGCTTTGCCTTTCTGATGTGGTGGCTTTGGTTTTCAAAGGGTGCTCTTTGGGACTCTGTGAGGCTCTCAAAAGAAGCAGTCAGCAGTTACAGCTTTAAGGGTAAGATTCTAACTGGCATTATCCTCCGTTTGACTGTGGGTCCACAAGACACATGGAGCCAGCCTAAAATCTCACCATCACCAAAGAGAGTTCCTGTGTCTTCTCCCTCCCTCCCTGTCATGCCCTTTGTTCACCTTGCACCAGCTCTGCTTGTTGGACTGTCTGTGGGCCTGTTGGGCACAATAACCTACCCTCCTGACCCAAGCAGAACATGTTGAGGGGGCAGTTTGTAAATGTAATGGTTGTAATCGACTAGATCTAGTAAGAAAGAAATGGGTTAACAGGATAATTAAGAACATGTGGGCAAGCTGTAAAAGACTTAATCTTAAACAATTATTCAGACATTTTTGGGGTGATAGACTAAATGTCTTTTCCTAAACTGGAATTTAACTACCTTTTTTAATTATTTTTTAATTTTTTTTTTTTTACACAGAGGAAGATGGAGAAAGGGAAACATAAAACCCACACAGATGATTCACACAAACTGCTTTTAACAAAATAGAAGCAACAAAAATCAAAATATCTTTCAGTGCTGAGTTTGAAATACTCAGTATTCTTAGAAAAGTCTTGGGAGATGAAAAAATGATGGTAAGCTCTTAGTATGAGACTTTTTTCCTTCTTTTCTAAACTATGTTTTACTTGCTATGCGCTGGGTAAGAACATTCAGTGAAGTTTGTGGGCATTTCTTGTGTTTGGTTTGGTTTTTTTTTTTGTTGTTGTTGTTTTAGCATGGCTTTTTTTTCCCTCCAATGCCTGTTTGTTTATATATCTATCTTCCATTTGTGGATTTGAGACTCTCTATATAGATGTTCCTAGCTTTGGCCTGAAAGAGATCAGAGACTTTAGGACGTAAGTTTCAAGAGACTCAAATTCATGGTTTAGAAGCTAGAAGGTTAAAATGGTTTGTTAATCAATTCAGTGTGTTATGATTACTTTTGCTAAGTTTCTGAGTAGGAAATACAGCATATGGCATTTAATTGCATAACTTGAATTATAGACATGATCTTACATTAGCTCGAAGCGTTGCATTGCACAGGATGAGCAAATTGTGACACAAGAACCTAGAGAAAAGGGGTGCTGCAAGTCACAAACCTTAGATTGACTTTTTAGATAGCCCTTCTAGATTAAAAGTACTTTTTAAAACTATTTTGTTTTTTGAAAGTTAATGTAAAAACATGGGGGGGGGGGGGTTTTTTTGTTTTTTTGTTTTTTAAAATGTTAATATGGTTAATTTTTCATGCTTTCATCCACAGAGCATGGGGTTTGCAGAAAACCTTAGGTGACAGTAAATAGCCATAGTATAGTAAGTGTCATTGATCCTTGCAGGAGTTGAATCCTTTCCAAATGGTCAATTCATCATCCAATGATTTCTTGCTGGGTTAGTTTTGTTATTAGTTAGCTGGCTTTACTAGATAAAGACTCTACTTCTTTTAGGGTCTCTTTCACATGAGATTAATTCACACCAACAGATAAATGTGGCTGAAGAGGATCCTGTCCATGGTGGGAAGCAAGCCAGGCAAAATGAAGCAGGTGATTTTAAAAAAAAATTTTATCTCATGAAATTTAAATCATTCAGTTTTAAAATGAGTGTCTTCACTTGCAATTTACAACTTGCAGTTAACCACATTAAAAACCAAAACAAACAACCCCTGGGCTCAATCTTGTACCACTGATGTCTTGTGAGCTTGGTAATTGGTGGTAGTGATGGATGCTGAGTCCCTCTAGCCCAGGGAGTGAGGATGGGACACCATGGCTGTGTGCTGCTGGGATTGCTGGAACTGCAGTGGGATGCACCCGCATATCCTCCCTTCTTGCTTGCCCCATGCATGGTTCCTGGTTTGGCTGTGCTGTGTGGGTGCCTGTGGGAGATTCCCTGTAGGAGGGGATGATGCTGCTTGCGTGCCTGTGGAGGCACAGGTCTTCTGATGGACCAGTCTTGCACCTTAACATGCTCTCCTCTGTGCAGTGGGGTGTCCATGGGGGGAAAGCCAAGCTTCCTGCAGGGCTTCTGATTCTTTTCAAGAAAGTGATGTGATAGAGAACAGTGTGCTCCAGTTCACTTACCCTCCACGGGGTGGATGATGCCTTGGAGGTGCTGTTGTGGAGATGCAGCTGTGGGAGCAGAAACACTCAGCTGCAGTCCCTGTTTCTGGAGAATGATGAGCAGCAGCACAGCTTCCGTCTATAGGCAGTGACCTGCTGCAGTTTGCAGGGGCATTGTGAGTGCTGTTCTAAATACCTCGTACACCAGGTTTTGTGCCCCAACTATAGGAAAGACTTTTAGCTGGACCTGGAATAGCCATTGTTACTTCCTGCTCGCCAGCTGCAGCAATGCTTTATATTTCTTTGAACTGGGAACACTGATTCCCACCCCCACCCCAC
>NW_009934361.1:0-1536 GCF_000696875.1 Nestor notabilis
CGGTTCAGGTGATCCAGGCAGACTGTGTATTAAAACATTTTTGAATGGTTAGATATTGCACTGCCTTGTTTGGCTTCGTGTGCTGGAGAGGGGTGGAAGGATTTTCATTTGTGTCTTTTTTTTTGCTTTTACCTTGCGATCACCTACACAAAACAAAGCCGTGCCTTTATCAAAACACAAAAGGGTCGCTGTGGTGAGACACTCAGCTCCTGGCTGGTCAGAAACAGTGCAAAAGGCCTTCAAACAAACACGTGGAGCAGAAAACAATTGGAACAGTTTGCAGCGATTACCAGAAGTTCCCGTCTGTTCTGTTTCTGTGGCTGGCACAAGCCCTTTGTCAGGGCTCTGGTGAGTCTCTCCTGCACACAGGCTGAGCAGCACCTTAGTTGAGGATGTTCTGGGCTTCCTGGGAAGCATCATGTCCCTGCAAGAGGCCCGGGCAGCATGAGCATGACGAGATACTCATGAAGGGTAAACCCCAGGAGTGTTATCTTGGAAAGAAGCCTAGATCCTCACCACTTACAAAAATACAGAGTGGCTGTGGCTTTCTCCTGGACTGGTCCCATAGGTGAGGACCTGGGAATCAAACTGGCTTCTCCAGCTTCCCTGCCTCACCTTGACCAGCCGAGCTGCTGAATTCTGCTACAGATCCCAAACAGAGTGAAGTCAGCTTGTAGTTCATATACCCATCTCTGCCCAGTTGTGGTTGGTTTGGGGTTTGGCCATGAGGGTGTCTTGGTTTTGGATAAGATTTTTAAAAACTCTTTCTTCCCATTTGAGATTTTTCTTTCATTGCCTTTTTTAACCATTCTTTTCCCTGAAGACTCTGCAGATGAATTCTGCTACAGATCCCAAACAGAGTGAAGTCAGCTTGTAGTTCATATACCCATCTCTGCCCAGTTGTGGTTGGTTTGGGGTTTGGCCATGAGGGTGTCTTGGTTTTGGATAAGATTTTTAAAAACTCTTTCTTCCCATTTGAGATTTTTCTTTCATTGCCTTTTTTAACCATTCTTTTCCCTGAAGACTCTGCAGAGCCTCCAGGACCATCCCCAGGGGTCCCCCCAGCACAGCTGAGGGTCTCATCCCCTCTCCCCACTGGGTCCCAGACATTACTTTCCCAGTTCTTCTCTTGCCATCAGGCAGTCCCCACAGCACAAGAGGAGAGTGAGTGAGCTGCTCCAAGACAAACCAGGAAAAGGCATTCAGCACTGAGGCTTACTCTGTGCTTTATCTGCCTTTTGTCTGGTTTGATTTCTGCAGGTAGATAACAGGATTTCGGTCTCTAGCCAAGTGTCTCAAACAAGCCACTATTTATTAATATATATATATATGCATGCTGATTGGAAGTCAGATGTTTGGTGTTGATCCTAATCTTCATGGAGAAATACCCCCACACAAGCAGAAGTTATTGCAGTTACACATTAAACTAAATGGTCAGTTGAGTTTCACAGTGTTATGAATGGCTCCATAATCACAACAGTAGAAACTAGGAGAGAATGAAATATTCTTTCTGCCTGGAAATCAGCAGGCATGTGA
>NW_009934361.1:1567-19626 GCF_000696875.1 Nestor notabilis
TTCACATGAAATGCGTACCTTTGATTACATGTGATTCACCTGCACTGGCATGTAACTGGCTGCCTTTATGAAGGTTGGTGATTAAACTTTACATTCAAATGCAGGATTTTAAAGGAAAGCCAGTTACTGATAAATACAAAAGCATTGCTCAATTTTCAGAAAACGGTATGTTCCCTTACCCAAAAAGATTCTTCCAAACTCTCTCTGCTTGGGTATCCAAACACTGGAACACATGCAATACTTGTCCTGTATAATGGAAATGTTTCCCCTAATTACCACTGATTAAAATGTGTATTTAGCCTTTAATTTAAGTACATATCTTCCTTTTATGGTCAGCAGAAAGGGAATCTGTAAAGCATAATCCATCTTCTCTTAAAAAGGCCACCAAGACAGGTAGGTCCCATCCTGCCCTGGATGGTTGGTGCAGCATCACCTCCACACTCGTCACCCTCCTTTCTCTTTCAGCTCCTGGAGGAGTATCGTTAGTTGTCCCACAACCCAACATCAACGCAACAGTGGCACAGAACATCCTGCTCTCAGTTGAATACTCTTGCAGAGGTGTTGCCACCATTGAGTGGAAGCATGTGTCGAGCTGGGGCACCACCAAAATTGTTGAGTGGAAAAGTGGGAATTATGTCAACATATCCACGGTCTACAAGGACAGAGTGACTACTTTTGAAAATGGCTCTATACAGCTTCTGAACGTGGGCATGAGAGATGCTGGCTACTATTTTGTCACTGTAACAGAGGAGCATGGAACTAACACCTACGGCACCATCATAGTCAATGTTTACGGTACAAACTAGATGGGAGTTCTTGACTTTACCCCGTGTTTAAACATTAATCTGCTCATAATCAATTTTATAATATTACTTTTTTCCTCTCCTCCCTGCAGAGATTATCTATGAAGATTTACATTTTGTAGCAGTTCTCTTTGCATTTCTTGCTGCTGTATCTGCCATTTTGGTCTGCTTCATGTGGTTGTGTAATAAATCTCTGCATCTGTTTCAGAAGAAGATGACACACAAACTAACAGGTATCTCTCTAAGAATACAGTCAAGGTTTTGAAGTCTGAATTTTGAGCCTAAAGTTCACTTGTGATTTGAGCTATAAAGGTGCTGAGCACGGACACTGAGAAACAAGCCTGCAAGGGCTCAGTTCAGTTACCCTGCTTGATTCTTTACTACCTGAGGCAACTGAATTCTAGTATCTAGAATTGCAGAACAATTCTAATATCTAGTTGCAGAACCATCCACAGGACACCCACCTTATATATTTTGCATTAGAAACTATAAAACGCTTCCCAATATTGCTAACTGCAAAACTTAGGGAGAAAAGGCCAGAGCTGCAATAACTCCCCATTAGAGGGCAGGGGGCAAAGTCAAGAGCATCAGCTGCACTCTTAGTCTGCACCGAAGGGTATCTCCTAGGCCCTTTGGAGTGGCCCCACTACCACTTCAAAACATTTCAGGCATTCACCTCCCATCTTTGTAAGTGCAGATCCACTAGTGGTTTCTTGCCCTGTAGGTAAAAGGTCTATATTTCTTCTCTAGTAAGTGCTGTTTAAGCTGTTACATTACAACAAGCAGCCTAAGCACCAGTATTTTACTAGACCAATGCAGATACTCAAGAGTACTAAGCCTCATGGCCCAGACTTTGCATCAACTCTGCAAAGCCTGGTCGAGAAGAGATGAATTTGTCTGGAGCTGTCTCTCCCTTTTTGTTGCTCGCTCACAGCTGTAAGGGCTGCTGCTGTTTTCACAGCGCACACACTGCTCACAAGCTTCTGCAGCTACTGAAAATTTTCCTATCGTGCCAGAATACACCAGCTTTTTTTGGATAAAGCCTCTTCTTCCTCCAGTTTAAAGCCAATCTTCCTACAGAGCCCAATCTAATACAGTTATTTGGCAGAGTTCAGGAAAACCACAGTTCTGGAGACTTGCTCTGTCATCTCCCAGAACATAATCTGAAGCAGGGGACCCAACTTCTGCCCCAATTCCACCTTATAAGAGCCCTCCTTTCAGTAGTCATGAAGAGAGGTATAATGACAGGCCCTATGGACTTTTCATAGTGCCTTTAGTCTTGTATCAGAAGAAACCAGTGTCGCTTTAAAGATCATGAGGGAATCTTCAAACAGTTAAATATTTTGAAACAATACGTTTAAAACCTAATTGGGGATGAGTAAGCCTGAGCTAATATTAAAAAGTTCAAGATGTCTCAGCTATTAACACAGCGTTGTTAATTTTGGAATGCTGGCCTTCCAATGCATTTGCCAATCAATAATAATATCCTTTTATTTGCAGCAAGTACAACTGAAGAGATTGAATTGGAAACCATTGAGTGTTAGCCAAGGACTGTCTCATAACAAAAATAACAATTCTACCTCAGGAAAAAGCACTGGCAAAGAAAAGGAGAAGAAACCTTAAAGGTAACATGTTTGTGACTGCTGTAGAACATCCTGACTTGCAAACTAATTAGACTTTAAATCAGCAGTGTCTGATGGAGCTGTTTTGACCTGTTAAGTTTTCAGCTCTGCTAACCAAGGTCAAAGTAAAAAAGACTATGCTTTCATGCTGAGCACGAACACATTTTTGTGGCTCATTAATAAAATCTACAGCCTCTACCACTCTTAAAACCAACCAACTAAGCCTCTAAGAGCAACCCAGAAAGGAAACGATCATGGTCTTGAAAGACACCTGTATTTTGGCTACAGCAAGTCTCCTATTACAGAGCAGCCATTAGCATCCTTCAACATAATAAATTTAATGTCTAATTACAGTATCATATTAAAAAACTAATTGCAAGGACTGAATCTTGTTTATTGTGCCTCTGCTGCTAGTTTTGGGCATAAGGAATTTCCTGAAGCTCTGAACACAAACTGCAATTCCTCATGAGACAAAACTGCCTTTGAAACAATGCCGAGCTGGTCAAAGTTCCCCACTTATGTTTCCCAGTGTTTGCACTGCCCCAGGATATTAACACACATTTTATGACATTACTACAGAGGTTGTTAAACAAGGAACCATGCACAGGCACTGAAGAAGACGCTGCCTATAGTGACTAGAGGGGTCAGATAAAATACTGACACATCACACCAGAGGGGTGGCAAAACACTGAACAGTTTTATTGTGAAAGATGTCAAGTCCTTTGCAAACTTATTGACAAATAGTCTATCTGTGAAGAAAATTTGAAACAGCATTACTTAGAAATCCAGTATTTACAAATGCAGCTTGAAGTTGCTCTTGTTGAGAAGCCACCTTTGCTTTCCTGCATTGTAAGAAAACATGAAGTGAGTGAATGAATGTCTTCTTCAATCTGCATATTGCACTTATATTCTCCACCTGCAGATCTGCTGGCTGGAATAACATTTGTTTTTGTGAATGAGAAAGCACTGACCTGACTGAGCTCCAAATCATCCCGGTTTGCTTTTGTAATGAGAACTTTACAGTGTGGAATAAACTTTGAAAACTTATATATATAAGAGACCAGGGACTGGTCTGTGTCTGCAGATTGCCAGTGGCTTCTTGAGCCAAACTGCTGCTACTGTCTCTCACATTTCAGCTTGCTTATCAGCAAAAAACCTTTCACAGGCAGGCTGACATCGCCTCCCCTCTAGGCAGGGACTGTAATGCAGAGGTACTACCGGTTAGGTATGTAAAACCAGAGAATTTCTCACCAAGTGCATAACAATGCAGAGAGGCACCAAACAGGCTTTTCCCAAATCACCCTGTACACAATACCTTTAAAAAGCCATCCCTGGATTAACTGGCTTTTTGTAGCACAGAGGGCCTCTCACCCGCTCATAAATTCAGGTACCAGATTCAGCTGGTTGCTGCTTCCTGCATCCTTCCTGTTTGAGAACAGGTGACAAAAAGTGAGAAATTAAAGAACAGAAATAAAAATCCTAGCTACAGCACAGCTTGGCAAAGTAACAGATTGTTCTAATCTTCTGTATCTTTGAACTCAGCTTTGACAACACCAAAGTTGCAAGTGCACCTGTTTCACTCACTAAGCTCTAAGTACTTTGTGAAGTATCCATGCAGCATATGGAAAACATTAACAATATATTCTCTTTTTAGCTAGATTTTTTTTAAATCACTAAATGTTAGCACTTGAATATGAAGTTATTCATTATGCTGAGGATATAGCAGGTGCTCTGCCAGACTTATGTGGAAAGCATGAAAAGTACAGCTTACATGTAACACCATTACTATCTGCTAATGCTGAGTTGAATACTGTAATTGCCAAAGGAAAAGTCAGGAAATGTATACAGGCACGAACAACCATTTGAATGTGTTGCTGTAACTGGAGAGATCACTTTTAATCTACAGAATTTGAAAGCTGGGATCAAAGTAGGAAATGTCCATTTAAAAATCTTCAGTTGAAGACGCATTGTAAGAGCAGTGAGAGGTTTCCCACCACCACAGTTGTTCTACCACTCTCAGCTTAGCAAAGGATACAACTTCAGGTGCCCATCCTTGGCTACTGACATTGGTGCCAACCTCACTTTTAGACAGTAATATCCTAGATGAACAACGGGCATTTAAGTAATATTCAGTGAGGACATACAGTACAGTTAGCCTATGTACTGCTTTCC
The DNA here is from genome assembly GCF_000696875.1 of Nestor notabilis. Taxonomy (NCBI): domain Eukaryota; kingdom Metazoa; phylum Chordata; class Aves; order Psittaciformes; family Psittacidae; genus Nestor; species Nestor notabilis. The sequence continues at coordinate 6,165 of NW_009934361.1, forward strand.
TATAGACAATTCCTCACCCACAGATTTTACACAGAATTTACATGCTTACTCTATGTAAGTAGGGTCACTTATAAAATACTCCCATTTTCTGAAACTGATGTTTGTCAATATGCGTTATTAATGTCAGTAATATTTAATATACAGAACATGAAGATAAGCTGACTGTAGCAGTTTCTTGCTACACTGGAGGTACCTGAAGTATTGAAAGTCTTACGGCAAGCTGTTGAAGTTTAGACACTACCAGCTGTTCTTACTCCTCTCGTAAACTCCATGCAGAGCAGCAGCAAATTTAATATTTAGAGCATTCCAAGTGATCAAAGGTACTAAGGCATTTTGGTTTTAAACTTTAATTAAAGAGATGTTGAAGTTCACAAGATTGCTTTGGCAATCAATTTTAAAGGTCTTAATCATCCACTAATGTCATTTCACGTTCCAAGATGCACTACCAAGAATTTTGAGACTGTCCCTCTGGTAGAAGCCTAATCAGTCCATTTTCCATTCCAAAATGGGGAATCCCTGCGTACTCAACACTGAAAGACAAACTCTGCAGGTCCCCAATACTTCTTTTTTATTATTCATTTATTTTTCCTGAAAGACAAACTCTGCAGGTCCCCAATACTTCTTTTTTTATTATTCATTTATTTTTCACCTAGGCCTGAAAGTCTTGACAAAGGTCTTCACTGTTCATGTTCAGAGCTTGCACTTCTGCAACACAAGTCCTCTTGCATCCATTGCTTCTTTTCAGAAGGGGTCAAATCCTGCAAGTATGAGAACCTAATAGCCCCAGTAATCCTATTACTTGCTAATGAAGAGCTTGCTTGAAGAAAAGGCTATCACTACATGCAGACCTGTCAATTAGGTTAAGAACAGTGAAGTATAAAGGCGCATTTAAGTTTCATACACTCATCTTCTAATTATTACTAAGAGATATATTGTGTTGCCAAGAGTCCAAGCAGCCTCATATAATCAGATGCACAAACAGATGCATCAGGCTGTTAGCCAAACTGTTCACCAAGGAACAGAACCCCTCTCCACCTGTAACCATAGGCTACTCAAGCAACATGAGACCTGGCATCACAGGGGTTGCATAAGATTCACCCATGAAGAGACTATTTTCAACCAGTACATTTTCATTTTCTCTATGATGTCTTGAGAAGCTCATCAAAACCTGAAAGAAAAACCCCTTCTCTCATAGCTCAGTCATACAGAAGCAAGTACGCCAAGGAACTGAAATAACAAGATGCTCCACAGTGGCAAACACCAACAGTAGTACAATAGCTGCTTTGGATACAGACTGAGCAGCAGCTTCCCACAAGCAGTTGCTTAATATATTATTTCCTACAACTACTCTTTATTGCTCAAGAATACAGCAAAATAACAGCTGTCACAAGTATGATGTTCAGTACAAACATGTTCTATGTGCAAAATGTTCTCATATGTATATATTTACACACACTTCATAACATAATATAGAAGTAAGTCTGAACCAGTTCATACAGACAGGTTTTGAAAAGATCTTTAGCAATTAATCATCAAACAAAAGAAAAGCTTTGTGCAACACCTTACTAGAAGCTTCAAGAAGGCTACAAGCACAACCAAGAGAGACAAAAACATGACTACTTCTATTTTCAAAGAACTCAAAAGAGCTGATCTTCAGGATATTATTGTTTCCCTGGATGATAATCAATGACAGTGCAGGAAAAAACCCCGAACAAACTAACCAACCTGTGGAGATGCAACATCTACTGCATGAGTTACCTGCTTCTATCCAGACATGAGTTTACACAAGTCACCCCCAAACTCAAATTGCCAGAATTTTGCAAGCAGAGTAAGACCCTTTCCTCTACATGCTTGCAAAAAACAAGGACAGAAAACACAAGCAAAGAAACCAACCACCACACAGACTCACCTATAGCCATCAGAAAGATGTTTGCCACAAGCTGTGACTTCGTAGCACTCAACTTTAAGAGTTGTCACTAAATGTATCTCTCAAAAATGAAATGGATCACCCAGAAGCCACATCCACGTACAAACTCCAGCTCAAGAATGTCCTGCAGTGAAGACTGTTCCTTAAGCTTTCTTTAGCTTTCATTCTTGACAAGGGAGCTCTCCTTCTTCCCTGCTGTCCCACTTCTCATCAAACGAGCCCATTAGCTTCCCCCAGGATAGCCAGTCCCTGTGGTCTAAGCCACTAAAAGGCTTAGCAATAGCACAATTCCATTCTAGTAATTTTTATCTCTCCGAAATACTTACAAAGATCTATTGAGAAAAGCAAGAGCATGAGAGGGAAGGGAATGACTGAGCAGACACTTTTCATATAGCAAAGAATTACTGAATTAATTTTATAGAAGAAAAATGCATCAGATGCTTTTAGATACTACTCATGCTACTCTAGATAGAGCAAGAAGAAACAGCTGAAAGGAACTTTCCCAGAAGTTTTTTAGATGTTATTGAAAAAAGTTTTATTAGAAACACTACAGTGGACATATCTGTACAGGAAATACATTTGGGTTTGCTTTCCTGCATCGTGTCATAGCTTCCATTTCCCTTTGCTGCTCAGCAGTGATTGTATGCAGCTCAGTGACGATTCCAACCCCCAGGGAGAGGCAGATGGATTATTAACAGGGAGTTAGGGCAGCCATGAGGAGTTCCATTTTATAGACAAAGTTCCGTCCTTCCATTTTATTCCACTGCACTTCCTTGAAGGGCCCTCGAAGATGATTCCACTTGTTGTCCTGCAGTACATCGCCTTTGGGAAGATCCTTGCACTGACTCCGTGGAAACTGAACCATAACTTTGCTGCCACTTTCTGGGCCATTACGTACTGTGATGAACAGAGATTCTATGAGCATTTTTACACTGTAAGAATTCCTCATACTAAATATCCTTCCTCATGTACGCTGTACATTCCTCCTACTCAATTCCAATCATGCTGAAAGCAAACAAGAGAAATTACCTTTTTTTTTTCAATTATTAAGGTTTTCTCTTTGAATTTTCTCTTTCTGGTCTCCCATTTCTCCATGATTTTGTTGCTTTAGCACTGCATGTTCTTGGTTAGAGCACACCAGAGAAACATTTGACAAAACCCCACAGGCATACAGCTTACAAATGCATTTATTTTTCTCTAATGGTGCAGGAAGGGCAAAGGGCTTTTTGGCCAAATCTTACCTTGGATGTATTCCCACCATTCTCCTGAAAAACATGATCGAAAAGATATTGTTCCTAGTGGATTTACATCAAACGGATGGGAATGGAGTCACTCAGGATAGTTGTTGCTTTTAATCACAAAATTCTGCAAGACTGGTGGAGGGTGGTGTTCTCTTGGCTCACACGGGTTTTTGTGCTGTGATGTTGGGTGGTGGTAGTGTGTGTATGTGTTTGTGTTTTAAATAAGCAGTTAGGGAGGTAACACTTAGCTCTTCCCTCACTTAACCAAGCTAGCCTTCCACAAAGAGATAACTATCAGGCTGACTGAACACAATTTCTCCTTCATAAATCAATGCTGATTACTCCCCATCATTATCATCATCCTCTCCTTAATATGTTTGGAAACTGCTTCTGGGACTGGGTTTTGCCACATCTCCCCAGTAATTGTAGTGAGGCTGACCACACTAGTTCCCCAGATTCTCCTTCTTGAATATGTGACATCTGCCTTCTTCTAGTCCTCGGGAATCCTTCCTGATGACCATGACCTTTCAAAGATCATCAAGAGTGGCCTTACAGTGACATAAGTTGGCTCCCTCAGCACTTATGGATACATCCCACCTGGTGCCATGAACTTGTCTCATGTCTTCGTTGCTCCAAATTTTCCCTGAGGTTCCTGAAGGCCAGTCTTAAGATGAAAGCAAAGAAGGCATCGTGTACCTCAGCCTTCTCCATGTCCTATGCCACCAGGTCCTCTCCCCGTTTACCAGCAGGCCCATATTTCCCCTAGCCTTCCTTTTGCTGTTGACCTACCTGTTGAAGTTGTTCTTGTTACCCTGTATGTCCCTCACCAGACTCAACTCCAGATGGGTTTTAGCTTTCCTGTCCCCATCAATGCATGCTTGGACAAGTCTATCTTCCTCCCAGATCAACTGGTCCTGCTTATAATCACTTGCAGCTTCCTTTTTATGTCAAGAGTTTAGTCATGAGCTCCCTGTTCATACACACAGATCTTTGGTCACCTTTACACAACTTCCTGCACAAAGGAATGACCATTCTTGAGCTTGAAAGATGTGATACTTAGGAAAAAAAAATAACCAACTCTCTTGGACCCCTTTTCTCTCCATCCCATAGGATGGTATTCCATAGGATTCTTCCAAGAAGATCCCTGAAAAGACCAAAATTTGCTCTCATTAAGTTCACAGTTGTGATGGTGGTGTTTGCCTTGTTCCCTTCTCTCAGGATCTTGATGGTTTCTGTAATCTAGCTTTTCAATGCTAATTCTAAGACTATCTCAGAGACACACAAAACCTGTAGAATTCACTTCATGGTAAGATTTTCCATACATTTGCAAGAGAAGACACTACCTGAAATGGCATAGTCTCCATTTGGTGATGCTACAGTTATTGCTGATGCATTGCCAATGCTCTCCACCGGCCCCAGACCAACGTGATTACTGAAACTCAGCACGTGCCATCCCATAACTTTTGCAAGCTGCTGAACTGCATGGACTTGGTGCTGTGACATCTGAAAAGTAACAAGAGGTTCAACTTCTGTTCAATATTTGCACACCACAGAAATAAGTGCTTCCTGGTTTTACCACACTTCTTTTTCTCCTGCACACAGAGAAGACCACTGTATTACACACACTATGCAGTTAGATCATGACTTAATGCTTGTAACAAAGAAACATCTAGCACTGTTCAACAGTTCTCTGTGAACAAGTCTGAAAACACCTGACCAAAAAGATACCCTCAGCAGAACCTGTTTCAACTTGTTTTCTGTGTCGTGGAGTTTCATATAACTGCAACAGGCAAACCACTGTTATTAAAGACCTGTACCTTGACTATTTATAATGCATAGTAGAGAGACTGTCACTTCTGACTAAAACCAGCAGCTTGCTCTAAGCAATTTAGAAAACACGGTTCATTCAAATATCAGCTGATTTAGTAATGGCTGATGCAAAGTGAACATTAACAAGACAATGCTGAAACAACACTAATTGTGGGCTCATTAAGATCTCTAGACAGGTCTTGGTTGCAGTAAGTTTCATATATTGAGTACCTTATTGTCTGCTATGACTCTGACTTGTTCTGAAGTAAGCAAAAACCTTAGTGTTCCCATGATGAGCAGCATAAAGAAATGTATTTTAAATGGGAGGGAAAAAACTATTATTACTACTGACCTTAGTAAAAACTGGCATTATATTTTAGTTACAGTTGCTAAAGACTCTACAAATTCAGTCATTCACGTTCCTACTTCCACTATCTTTAAATAAAGTTTTCTAACACTTTCTACACAGATAAGATTCTAACTTCCTCTGTTTGCCAAACATTACAAGAAAGGGAAGAAGACTGTCTGTGAACCTACCTGAGATAAAAGGAAATCCTGCAGTTCTTGCTCTTGATGGGACAGTGTAATAACTCTTCCATCTCTATGCACAACTCTGATTTGTTCAACGCCTATGTTCAGCTGTAGTTGAATGGATCTTTGAAGACAAGATGTAGGTTTGTTCAAAATGCATTACAACACTTAAGAAAACAGGAAACTAAGAGCACAGAATTCCTCCCATTCACTGACAATAACTCTAAGATGAGGATGGTGCAAAGCCTATGGTAAACAAGACAGCAACCCCAGACATTTCAGTTTCACCCTTCATGACAGCTCCCTCTGTACTTCAGGGAACATCATCTGTGGCATGTTCTCAGACCTGGTTGCTCAGGTCAAGCAACCTCCCGAGGTGCCTCGCAGCTCCCTGCCTGCACTGTGCCCAAGTTCCCTTGCAGAGGGGCAGAGGAAAATGGTGTGTACCTGGGGCTTGTTCTATCCTACAGCCAAGACTTGGGCAGCACATGTACTTTGGAAAGGAGACTGCAAATTGCACCACTGACCACAGTCTGCTCCACACTGTGGACACAGCCAGAAAGGACTGCCCAAAATACCAAAAATAGCTTGGTCATCCACTGTGAACACATCAGTTCATTCACTGCTGGTCAGCATGCCGACATTTGTTTCTGGCATATGAAACCTCTTATTTTGAAGACAACGTGTGTAACTAATAGCATGAATTACTTAAGTTCCACATTTTAGTACCTGTGCAACTGAGCTAGGACTGAGCACTGACTAGCTGTCCATGACCAGACTGGAAGTTTAGAACCCAGCACATACAAATATACTGCATATTCATCTATCTCTATCCAAAGCAACCCCCACCTTAAATGGCCACTTTCGCCTTCAATTCCTTCTTTGAAAGGAAACTGTGCTAGTTAATGACTTAATAAGTTTCTTCATTGAAGTGTAAAGTGGGTGAAGAGCTTTCTTAGGGTGGCTGCTCCCTGCCCCAACTCAAAACCAAACACACATGAAAATAAAGTGCTCCCACTTGTCTGCCTGAAGAGAATCTAAACCTGTAAAACACAACTTGAATACACTCTGCCACTGCTGCATGCTTCTACAACTAGAAAGACACAGGCATTTTCATACTTACTTGCATATTTGTTCATATCCTTGAGAAGTTATTAGAACTTTAACACTGGATTCATAAACATCATTTATGTTGGACCAATGGGCCTGAATCTGAGGATCCTCAATACGACTGGCCAGACTGTCAATGGTTCGAGCAGTTCTAGAAGATAAAGCCATATTCCATGTGCTGTAATCTAGACAGCTTGTGCTCTTATCTTGTTTAAAGGAAGTGAAAAGGTTATTAATTAGTTTGGGGTTTTTTTCCTTCTTTTGGTGGCACACCAAAAAGAAAAAAAGGTGAATTTAATAAACCATGTGAATCAAAGTTCTATTTCAGCACCATTTTGGTGCTAATGGAGCACTTGTTTACTCTGTACATGTCACATACACTCTGCAGCAGTATTAAAGTGGTATTACTTAGAATGAGCTACTGCACGGGAAAGACTACTAAAAAAGATTTATGCAGCTTCAGAAAAGTAGGGACAATTATCAGCAGCCTACGTTAGAGTTGTCACAGAGATCTCTAAGAAACCCACCTCTTTTTTTTACTAGCCAACTGCTTATTGCTCATATTTCCTGATCTGTTATTGGTTCTTAGTACTTAAAAATAGAGTTTTTTAACAGTGAAAGAAGTAGCTGCTTGTTCTAAGAACACTGAAAAAAAGATCAATTGTACTCTACATCATGGTACATTTTATTGTAACTTTAACAAGAACAGCTTGTGACCTACCTCCGCCTCAGGAAGATGTGCTTTGCCTGCTTTATTATCTTTTCCAGAAGGCCTTCATTCGACTGCAAAGAACTGATATCATTTTTATCAAAAGCCTGGGGTCCTGCAAGTCTCATTCTCTTATGGCCAAAAGGTGCACTAGCTGGATGTGGCATCACTGTTGAGCTCAGGGTTTGCTTGTGGCACTGCAACAAACAACAGATGTTATAAAAGGAAGTGACCAAATAATGTATCCGCAAGAAGTAATGTGTATACTATAATATGCTGCTTCACATTAGCTGTTTTAAGTCTACATACTTTCCAAAATGGCAGCTTTTTTCCTTTATAAGTTTGACAGCACTTTAAAGCAGCTTTCCACTCATACTTTGTCTCCCCTGCTTACGCAGCTCTTTCAAACCTTATGGGAAGTGATTTTTAAAAACATGTGCTAGCTAACAAAGATTTGGTGCTATGGCAGTAGCTCCTACTAGTATGTCTGCCTCATACACATCTCTGGAGACAGATAGAATGGTCAAACAAAAATAAAGGAAGTATTTTAGAAATAGAAAGGGGTACAAAAAAATTAGCATCTGGTTCAAAGTTAAGAAAGGAAATTCACAGAGCTGGGCACTGGGCTCAGGAAACCCAGTTCAGTGTTTAAAACACTGGACTATTCCACATGACTGCATGACTTGTACCTCTAAGGAGATGAGCACTCTCTGGCACAACTGCTCAGACATCTAAGATTGTGCTCCTCTCCTGAACAGATGCAAGCTCAGCCTCCTACCCCAGGTCCTTCTGAATTCTAAGACACTGAAGCAGAGAAGTGGACCTCAAAAGAAGTGAAGTTATTATGGTAATTGATTGTTCTTCCTTCATGGAAGTATGGGCTGAACAGACGTTCACTTAAAGTACTCAACAAGCACTAATTAGACACAAAGAAAAAAGGGAAACTGAGGAGCTGTACTGAAAAACCTTGCACAGCTTTTCTGAAGGAAACGCTGGGCCTGAGGTTAAATAAGGAACTAGCATTCCATGAAAGCATCAACTGGAACTCCCCAACCCCCTCTACACACTGAAACTGAACAGCACGTCGCCTCACACCAATGGGTAGAAAGCGACTGGCCTCTAGTGGCACTCTATTGTTATAACAGTGCTGCACGCCATGTATGACTACAAAAGCATGTAGTCTTCAGGACTTGACCATAAATGCATTACCTCTCTGATAAGCTGATGCAAATTATGTTCCAGAACATAAAGATGATCATCTGGATTCTGTTTGTCAGAAGCAGACTTTTGTGACTTTTTGTCATTGGAAGAGTGACACAGAGAAATAGACAACTGTAAACCTGTACGAAGCAGATTAAAAAACACAACACAAATAAGGACACTGACAATTTTCAAGGAGGCTACTGAGAACTGCTTTTCTTCACGTACTATAGTCAGTATTTTTACAAGCAGTATTCACCGTATCAGAAAAATCAAAGAGTGATGTTGGAGAGCGCAGCAACAAAGGCAAGTAACACTTGCTACTGACTGAAGTGTTGACAGGTCGACTATTAACTCACTAGGTACACTTCACACCAATTTCTATGACTCAATCCCAAACAAAAAGAAGAGTCCCCAGTGTGCACACTTGTGTGGTTTAAACCCAGCACCATACAGCCGCCTGCTCACCCCCTCCCTGGATTACAGCTGACAGCTTCAAGTGCCACTGACAAAAAACAATCACAAAGTAAACCAATCCAAACTCCACACAGTAAAATGTGAGTAAATAAGAAACCAACCTGCATTAGTTGAATGCTTCTATAATTAGCAAGCAAAATTCCAATTCTGGGAAATTCTGGTTTTTCAAAACCTTTGGAAAATGAGGTTCCTTTTTTGTTGTTGTCATTAAGAACAGAGCGTTTAAAAAGGTCTCATCCATCAGAGTTTCAGTTCATGTTTAAGCAAATAACAGGTTAAGAAGTCTTACAAAGTCTCCTACCTGGGAAAGGCTGGGAAATGATCTGATTTTTCACAACAATGTGAGGAATCTGGGATTTAATTTGAACAGCTTCTCGCGACAGCTGGGCAAAGATTTCTTTACATAAAAGAACATTCTGTGCAGCCTCCAACTTTGTCTGCCAGTGGGGAGAGCCTGAAAAACACAAACTAGTGTTTGCAGAAGGGAAATAGTAAGAAAAAGCTACCTTTTTGCTCAGATGCCAGTCACTGCAGTAGCTATGAGTAACTGCTAAGGTAACTTAGTCAGTATCTTCTGTCCAAATGGAGTAGAAAAAGGCATTAGTGTTACCTTACCTATATGTATACCGTGAACTGCAGCTCCCAGCTGGAACTGCCCATTATATTCCCAGACCTTTTGTGAGCTCTGCTTATGAACCTCTGGCTAAGGTGCAATTTACTTTCAATGATACTTCCAACTTTATTAAATTCACTCTACAATGAGCCACCAAATAATGGTAAGTGCATGTACGTGCTTTCACAAGAGTTATAGGGCCCAAATTCCTGGAAGATTCTGGTCTGCGTAAGCACATAAGCTCTATGCTGTAACCTCAATATCATATGAAACACCTATATAGTACAGTATCCTGGCTATGGTCAAGACAGCACAAGTATCTGTGTCACAGACCATTGTAAAATAAAATCCTGCCAGTTCTTTTTAATCCTAAATAGTAAAGGATGAAATTATAATCCCAAAAATGTACAGCTTCACATAAGGGCACGTAGTAAATGACTCCATCTACTACCTGCCAGGTGAGCTATTGGTCATGAATGCACATACTGCCAGCAGAGTTTCAGATCCAGAGAAAACAAACAGGGCACAGAAAAAAGTTCTACATTTTGGGCAAAGTTAAGTCAGACATTCAGCTCTGCTGAACTAATGGGATGTCACTGGCTGAAACACAATACCTTGGTTTGCTTTTGGTTATGTGCTCTAACGTCTAATACCTCACATAAGGTGCTCTAGAATACTTAAAATACAATCCTAGTAATTTTGTTTCAGAAACTGAGTAAACACATATGAAAACCTCAAGAAGTATGCTTTGAAAGCATCATGTTCCCAAAGCCCAAGCAGCACCTACACAGAAAACTGCAGCTTAAATAAGAATGTTCTTGTTCACTGTTCTTTCAAGCTATATGCTAAGATTTTCAAATAAACATCGTACACAAACCTACTTCTTGAGAACATGTTCAAAAAACAACATACAGCTAGTTATACCTGGCTTTGATTTTAGCATGGGTCTTTTAAAGAGGTTGACTGTCCCAAGGTCACCAATGTCCGGAGCTTGTTTTTGAATAGAAACCTAGATGAAAGAGAATGTTACTTGATGTTTGTTCTTTGTTGCAAGCACACAAATACCAAAACAAAACCCACATTGCATTATTAGTCTTTCTGGCAAACCTTGATATAGGCTGATCCCTCTAAATCACTTGGAATTTGAACATCCAAAGGACAATAATCCTCAGGTATCTTTTTATCCAGGTCAATGTCAGTGTTCTTTATCACCTCAAACGTGCCATGATGAAGAAAAAGGGAGCCTAAGAAAGAAAGGCAAAAACACACATACTATGCATAAAGCGTCTTCTGCAAATAATGAAGCTCATACCCCTGTTTTAGAAGACTACGTATTTTCTAAGTCTCCAGAACTCCATAGTTGTGCTTCAGAGACACGGATGCGATGGATGGAGCACTCGGTAGATAAAGCTGGATGGTCACAGTCAAAAAGAGTTGTGGTCAACAGCTTGATGTCCCAGTGGAGACCAGTAACAAATGGCATTCTGCAGGGCTTGGTATTGGGACCAGTGCTGTTCAACATCTTTGTTGATGACATGGACAGTGGGATTGAGTGTGCCCTCAGCCTAAGCTGTGTGGTTCGGCTGATATGCTGGAGGGAAGGGATGCCATCCAGAGGGACCTTGACACGCTTGTGAGGTGGGCTGATGCCAACCTCAGGAAGTTCAGCAAGGCCAAGTTCAAGGTCCTGCACCTGGGTCAGAGCAATCCCAAGCACAAATACAGGCTGTGTAGAGAATGGACTGAGAGCAGGCCTGAGGAGGAGGACCTGGGAGTGTTGGCTGACGAGAAGCTCAACATGGGCCGGCTTCAGTGTGTGCTCACAGCCCAGAATGACAACCACGCATCGTGACCAGCAGGTCGAGGGAGGTGATTCTACCCCACTACTCAGTTCATTAGACCCCATCTGCAGTCCTGCATCCTCTGGGGCCCCCAAAATAAGGATGTGGACCTCTTGAAGCAAGTCCAGAGGCCACAAAGATGCTCAGAGGGCTGGAGCAGCTCTGCTATGGAGACAGGCTGAGAGAGCTGGGCCTGTTCAGCCTGGAGAAGAGAAGCCTCTGGGGAGACCTTAGAGCAGCTTCCAGTGACTAAAGGGGGCTACAAGAAAGCTGGACTTTTGACAAGGGCCTGCAGGAATAGGATAAGAGGGAATGGTTTTCAACAACACACTTTAGTCTTATGGTTTAGTCTTAGGCAGTCCCAGCAGAGAGTTAAGACATGATGATCCTTATGATTCCCTTCCAACTTGACATATTCTATGATTCTATGATCTTTGTTCACAGGAAAATGCAACGCACTCCTCATTTCTTCTACATGCTTTACAGGCCAAATGTAGATAAAAGCCAAAGATTACAAGGTCTACCTGTCAACTGATCAACTACATTGTCAATACAGAGTTGTTTCTGTAAAGCAATCTTTACTAGAAACCTACACAGCCTTTGAATCACTTTCTAGCTTGAGGATGGCAAGAGACTTTTCCTGATAATGAAACAAGCTTCCTCCTCTTACAATCTCGTCTCATTATGACAATAAACTTGTGTTAAATTATATTATTCATTATTACAGACATTCCATCTGTAAAAAAAATCCACAAAGTACAAATATCCATTCTGGAGCAAAACAAAAGACCCTTCTGCTTGTTTACCTGCACTTCTGTAGCTCAGATCACCAAGAATTTTGTCTCCCACTTTCCTCAGCTTCCAGTGTTGTCTCAGTCTCAGCAGCTCAGAGTTGAAGTCTCTTTGTCTCTTATTTTCCTGGTTTTCTGCTACTGATTTGGATAACCTTTCTGCTCCTTTCAACAGGATTTGAGCTGCTCCAGCTAATGACTTCTTCTTTGAAATCAACTGTAGAAACTGAGGATTCTAGCCACAATAAAAAGAAGACAGTGAAAAAGCCATTTACACCTCAATTCTCAAAAAACTATTGTTAGTGAAAGCTCATTGACAGTGACCTCAGAGCAGATTTCAGTATCTGAAGGGGGCCTATGAGGATACCAGAGAGGGACTATTCCTCAAGGACTATAATAATAGGACAAGGGGTTACGGGTTCAAACTTCAACAAGGGAGACTTAGGTTAGACACAAGGAAGGAATTCTTTACTATGAGGGTGGTGAGGCTCTGGAACAGGTTGCCCAAGTAGCAGATGCCCCATCCCTGGCAGTGTTCAAGGACAGGTTGGACACAGGGGCTTGGAGCAACCTGCTCTAGTGGAAGGTGTCCCTGCCCGTGGCAGGGGGTTGGAACTGGATGATCTTTAAGGTGCCTTCCAATCCAAACCACTCTATGATTCTATGACTAATAACTTATTTTGCTGGATGTTCAGTTGCTTATCTGGAATTATACATTATACACCCGCACTATACACCCACAAGTCACATTGGGACTTACAGTTTTAGTGAAGAGACCTTTGAAATCAGCCTCACCTCCCATTCTCAGCCTCACCCTGGCCCACACAGCACTGTGCTAGCACAACAGGGAACACTTGACTAAATCGTATATGCATCATACATGAAAAAACTGCCACGAAATAAAACCTTTGCCATCAAGCCATACTACCAGGTACAACATACCTGTTTTGGAGGAAGGGGATCTTGCACAACTGGGTCTAGAGTCATGAATTTTTTATCCTTCACAATGCTGAGAACATCATACAACACACACATCTCGGTCAAGGCGCTTCTCAAGTTGTTCCTCACCGAATCCCAAGGCCAGAGGGATGGCTGAAACTTTACCAACCCTGAAGACAAAACAGAAGAGTAATCAAGAGACTAAAAACACACGGTGCAAGGCTCGTTCTTAAACCACAGAGAGATCACAGGAGGATGAAGTACACCTGAACAG
>NW_009934362.1:0-12343 GCF_000696875.1 Nestor notabilis
CGGGCGGAGCCCCGCGGGGGGCGCGCCAACTTCAAACGCGTGCGTGCGTGCCCATGCGTGCGTTCGTGCGTCACGCGCCCTGGAGGGCTGGGCGGGAAGGAAGAGGGGTGAGAGCACTGTGAGGCTGTCTCTCTCGGCCCCCTTAGGCGCTCCCCACTTCACCCCAGCTACCGCTCCCCCTCTTCACCTAGGCAAAAGAGATTGAGGCCCCCCTCAGCAAGTTCGCAAACAAGTTGTCTGGGAGCACTGATCTGCTGGAGGCTCTGCAGAAGAGTCTGGACAGGCTGGGGCAGTGGGCTGTGGTCCGTGGGATGAAGTTCAACAAGGCAGAGTGCCAGGTCCTGAACTTGGGTCACAACAGCCCTATGCAATGCTACAGGTTGGAAAGCTTCTCGTGGAGAAGGACCTGGGGTGCTGATTGATGGAGCTGAACATGAGCAGTTTGTGCCCAGGCAGCCAAGAAGGCCAACAGCATCCTGGCCTGTATTAGCACCACTGTGGCCAGCAGGGCCAGGGCAGTGATCATCCGCCTGTACTGGGTGCCAGTGAGGCCACACCTTGAATCATAGAATCATAGAATAGTTAGGGTTGGAAAGGACCTTAAAATCATCTAGTTTCAACCCCCCTGCCACGAGCAGGGACACCACACACTAAGCCATGTCGCCCAAGGCTCTGTCCAACCTGGCCTTGAACACCGCCAGGGTTGGAGCATTCACAACTTCCTTGGGCAACCCATTCCCTCTTCACCTAGGCAAAAGAGATTGAGGCCCCCCTCAGCAAGTTCGCAAACAAGTTGTCTGGGAGCACTGATCTGCTGGAGGCTCTGCAGAAGAGTCTGGACAGGCTGGATCAGTGGGCTGTGGTCCGTGGGATGAAGTTCAACAAGGCAGAGTGCCAGGTCCTGAACTTGGGTCACAACAGCCCTATGCAATGCTACAGGTTGGAAAGCTTCTCGTGGAGAAGGACCTGGGGTGCTGATTGATGGAGCTGAACATGAGCAGTTTGTGCCCAGGCAGCCAAGAAGGCCAACAGCATCCTGGCCTGTATTAGCACCACTGTGGCCAGCAGGGCCAGGGCAGTGATCATCCGCCTGTACTGGGTGCCAGTGAGGCCACACCTTGAATCATAGAATCATAGAATAGTTAGGGTTGGAAAGGACCTTAAAATCATCTAGTTCCAACCCCCCTGCCATGAGCAGGGACACCACACACTAAACTATCACCCAAGGCTCTGTCCAGTCTGGCCTTGAAAACCGCCAGGGTTGGAGCGTTCACAACTTCCTTGGGCAATCTATTCCAGTGCCTCACCACCCTCACTGTGAAGAACTTCTTCCTTATATCTAATCTAAAGTTCCCCTGTTTAAGTTTAAAGCCATTACCCCTTGTCCTACCACTAGAGTCCCTAATGAAGAGTCCCTCCGCAGCATCCTTGTAGGCCCCCTTCAGATATTGGAAGGCTGCTATGAGGTCTCCACGCAGCCTTCTCTTCTCCAGGCTGAACAGCCCCAACTTTCTCAGCCTATCCTGTATTCAGTTCTGGGCTCCTTACTACAAGAGGGGCTGGATTACATTGAGGTGCTGGAGCAGGTCCAGAGAAGGGCAACGGAGCTAGTGCAGAGTGCAGGGCCTAAAGCACAAGTGTGATGAGGAACAGCTGAGGGAACTGGGGGGTTTAGGCTGGAGAAAATGCTCAGGGGGGACCTTACTGCTCTCTTCAACTACCTGGCAGGAGGATGGAGCCAGGAGGTAGCTGGTCTCTTCTCCCAAGGAACAAGGGATAGGACAAGAGGAAACGGCCTCAAGCTGCAGCAGGGGAGGTTTAGACTCGAGATTAGGAACAGTTTCTTCCTGGAAAGGATGTTCAGGCATTGGAACAGGCTGCCCAGGGCAGTGGTGGAGTCACCGTCCCTGGAAGTGTTCATAAACTGTGTAGGCGAGGCCCTCAGTGACACGGTTTAGTGGTGGCCTTGCAGTGCTGAGGAATGGTTGGCCTTGATGATCTTAAACCTGGTTAATTCTATGAAAACTCAGGCTCAGCAGAGCAGGAGGCTGTGCCTCAGCTCCAGGGGAAGGCGCTCCTGAGAAGGGTAAGGCCATGGCAAAAGCCCACACTGAAATTGGTGCCTTCCTCTGTGCAAAAGAGGGGTTTGTTAGTTGAAAGACTGAAGCCTAAGCTGGGGGAGGAGTCAGTAGTATCATAAATAAATCACTAAGAAGTTTGTAGGGGCAATTTTATAAATACCAACAAGTTTCTGGAATTAGGCAGTGTTTGCCTGGTTGTTTTAAAGGACCTTGGGCTTGCCAAGCTTGTAATCCAGTGAGACAAACTGCTCAAGTTTCAGCACTGCAGGAAAGGTGAATGTGATGCCAGGGATTTAGTAGGGAGCTTCTAAGGAAGCCAAAAGCCCATCAGAAGTTCAACTCTGCAGCATTTTCTGCCTGTCCAACTTTCCCCTCTACCTTCCAAAGTTGGAACCAGCCACAGCATCCAGTGTGAATTTGTATGAGAAAGCACAGGGGCTGTCTTTAATTTTCTGTGGTTTCCTGTAAATCTTCTGGCCTTAACATAATTTCTCATCTCTGGTAGTATTGTTGCAGACCTGCAGCTGATTGACAGGCAAGCTGAGGGGAGCGGAGCATTCAGTGAGCTCATTTGCATCCTCTTTATATCCTGTTGCCATAAAAACATGTGAAATGGAGCTTGAGTGATGGGTTAAAATATTAATGATTCAAAAATAAGATGAGTTGGAAGGGAGCTGTGCTTTTTACTCACCTGTCAATCCCTGGCGGACAATAAGGCCAGGGATTCAGAGAGAAGACTAAACATAAAGAAACATCACAAACCTGTGCTAGTAGGACTGATGAGTTATAAGGCTGTTACAGTTGAAAGCAGTATGAACAATCTTGCTCCAAATTTTTGCATCTTGAGATGTCACTGCAGGGCAGAGTAAAAGCTGTTCAGCAGCCTAGGCTTTACCCCAACCTGCTTAGCAAGCGACAAAGCCACCAGGCAAACGTAGCATACATTAGCATGTTTAACTTGGGCCCTAAATCCTATTCTGAATAATACTTATGTTGAATAATGCTTATGTTGAGCTGCACCGTGGAGAGGAGAAGGGTCTGCCCCACTGCTGCTCTGTGAGGATGGAGTTGGGCTGAGAGGTGGTGGCGAGCAAGAAGGTCCAGGTCCTGACACTGCTTTACAGGTTTCTCCTACCAGATCTCTCCTGGTCCTAGCAAAAAAGCAGAGCATGGGTGGCAGTGCTGTGGGCTGCGTTCTGAGCACTGATACTCCTTTTGGGGCTGTTGACTACCGAGACCAAGTTCACTTCTGAGGATTGTGACACCAGGCTGAGCCCATTAATTTGTTACAGCGGCGAACTGTAGCTTGAGAGCGGCAAGAGGGCATGAGCTGTGTTGAGTCACAAGGATGTAGCTCTTTTTTGCAGCCTTGGCTGAAGGAGAAAAAAAGAGTTACACAGCAATGGCAAAAAGTGAACATTAATTCTGTTAGGTGACAGGGTGTAGCTGACAGCATGACCCCTGGGGTCCTCCTTGCCTGAGAGATGCGAATCACAGAAACAGAATATCCAGAATGGGAAGGAACCCACAGGGATCTTGGAGTCCAACTGCTTTTGGACTATCAAAAGCTTTGTTAAAATCCCAAAATACTCCACACCCATTGCCTTCTCTTTGTTGCTGTAAAAGGAAATTAAGTCAGTACATCATAAAGAACATTTCTGTGGAAATGAGATTCTGCAGTGTGAATTCTTCCAAAATCAGTTACATTTATTCTAAGCTGTCAACCCATCAATCCCTGTGCTGTGATGCTTGGGAGAGCAGCACATCTTTTATGTGTAGCCATGAATCCTGCTTGAAGCTCAAAACTTAGTTCAGGCAGGACTCAAAATGGAGAGGAGCACTGCTTGTATGTAAAATTGCCTCTTATGCTCCTTTAAATACTCACCCAACCTGGGAGTAAATGAGTGCTAATGGTCCCTCTGCCTTTTGTTTGTAGCCATCCTATGACAAAGGGTCACTTGTCTTTTGTAGTAGGAATGTTGGTGGTTAGGAAACAGAAGCTGTACTGTCAAATGCCTATTCCTGGATTACTTCTGCCAGAAGTGTCCCTATCCATCTCTACTAGCATGTGCTGTGGGTCTGACCTATTGATCCTGGTTTATCACTGGGAGGTTTTGGGTTTTTTTGAGCTGATTTGCAGAGGATTCGAGCCCCAGCTTCAATCCTAAATGTGGGTGCTCCCAGAAATCAGCCTCCAGGGCTGTTCAAACTACACACCCAGAGGCAGATGCTCCTTCTGGAAAAGCTACCTGAGCAAGGCCTTTCCCACAGACGCCTTGCCCATGAGCAGAATGGCAAGAACTGAAGCTGAGGAGCTCCTGACCATCTTGCCGAGGCCCCAGGGTGAGCTCACCCGCCTCCTTCCTTGCTCTTCTTAGCGCCATGCTTCCATCATGCTGTACAAGCCCTCAGGAGCCTCAGGAGTCTCCTTACTCAGCTCTAAGGAAGACTATTGTAGTCAAGTTTGAGAGCCAGCATTTAGTCTTGGAGATCACCTGAAACACATGAAATGTGCTGGATGAAATGAGGCCCCAGTTGTCACCTGAGGAGAGGTCCTAGGAGGATAAGCCCATACATATGTGCCTGACAGCCCTATGAGGAACACGTATGTGATCATGAGGATGTAGTTGTTCAGCATAGACTGCTTAGCTATTGGAATAATTTCTAAGTGCCATAGTGAATGCCTTGGGAGTGTGATTTCATACAAGCCTGGGATGAGGTGAGCAGCACTGAGGCTGCTCAAACCAGACATTCCCAAACTACAACCGCATAAAAATGACTGCATCAAGATTTAAGTCTTTTCTTACACAAGGGCTGGCCAGACCCTGTGGCATTCCAAAGTGGCAGCGCCTGCTAGGGGTGATCCTGGCTGGTGGGTGCTCTTGGTGTCACAACAGCACCAGCCCTGGTGCTGTTCAAGAGGAGCGTGTGTTGGTTCATCAGTTACTTTGTGCTGATGATCTGCAGGGGCTCCTCAGGACGCAGGTACAAACAGATACCACAAAGTGCTCCAGAATCCATCTCCATCTCTGTGATTAAAAGAAAACCAGCAGTAACTGGGGACAAGGAACTTCTTTCCAAAGTCAGAGCACGTGGGTAATGCAGCGTGACACAGACACCCTCCCACAGGCTGCATCTCCTACAAGAAGAGCAAGTAGCTGCTGAGCAGCAGAACGTCTGTACGAAAGGAGATGGTTTAAGCGCTGACACAGACTTGGCTGACAAATGCAGTGCTGGCGCATTGTCTCCCTTGAAACAGCAAACACGCTGCTGCAAAATCTCTCTGTGGTGCTGTGTGTGTCCCCGTGTGCTGTGGGAGTGGCTCCCAGGGACTTCACCCCATGCAGCGCTGCAGTTCCTCTGCAGTTGCTGGACAAGCTGTCAAATTCCAGAGGGTAAAGTTGAGTGCCTTGCCTCCTTTCAAACAGCTGGCTCATGTGATGCTTGTTCTACTCCTTTCCAGCCCTAAAAAAAACCCCCAAACCAAGCAGGATACAAACTGCAGTGAATGTTTTCAGTGAGTACTGTCCAAAAACCAAGTATTTTTGAAGTTTATTCCAGCTAAAATGGCAATCCTGCAATTCCAGGTGACCTGGCAGTGTCCATGCGGCAGAGGTCTTTGGTGATGGTCATGCTGGCATAGACCCATTCAGAGCAAAGGTCTGTGCAATAGATTCCTAAATTAATCTGTTTTGTTGTTTTCTCCACCACTCCCCCCCCACCCCGTGATGTTCTTAAAGCCACATAAATAATGAGATTATTCCTTGCAGTTCAGGAGCAGAGATATTTTGTCCTGACCTGCAGCTCCCTGCCTGCCCTGACAGAAGGCTGCTTTCCTGCTTCCATCTCTATGGCCAAGGAGTAGCTTATCTCAGAAGGCGGAATTGTGCTTCAGGGATGGGGCTAGATTTCAGCAGGCTGAGGAGGTCACACACAAAGGTGAGTGAATTGCATTCATGGCTCTGGCCACTGGAGTCCTGAGCTGGTTTTATTTCCAGGGGTTATTCAGGGGAAAAGAAACCAAAACAGGCTCAGGAGAGACCTTAGAGCAGCTTCCAATACCTAAAGGGGCCAACAAGAAATCTGGAGAGGGACTTTTGACAAGGGCCTGTAGGGACAGGCAAGGCGGAATGGCTTTAACCTGACAGAGGGGACACTGAGATGAGATCTTAGAAAGAAGTTCTTCCCTGTGAGGGTGCTGAGGCCCTGGCACAGGTTGCCCAGAGAAGCTGTGGTTGCCCCATCCCTGGCAGTGTTCAAGGCCAGGTTGGACAGGGCTTGGAGCAACCTGCTGTAGTGGAAGGTGTCCCTGCCCATGGCAGGGGGTTGGAACTGATGAGCTTTAAGGTCTCTTCCAACCCAAACCGTTCTGATTCTATGACATAAGGTGGCTGGGCCACTTCCCACCTCCCAGGCGCTCTTGTCCACAGTTGTATGTGCCAGCTAGGACCCATATCCCACATCTCTTGCTGCCTGCAGCAGACAATGTGATGCAGTGCTTTGGGAGAAACACTGTGCTTCCCTGCTGGAGCTTGTCCAGCCTCCAAAGCTGGACAAGAAGGCTTAGTGAGCAGTGGTGCAGTAGTGTCCACTGGTTACACCCTTCCTGCAATCCCATCTGCAGATAAAACCACATCCCAAAGTGGTTACTCCATGCACCAGGACATGCTCTGCAGCCTGCTCCAGCACAGGTGGCTGGCAGTGGCATGGGGGTCCCTGCCTCTACTGCCTTTTGAGCATCTTTCTGCAATAACTCATTTCCCAGGATCATAAGATGATTAGGAGATTGGAACAGCTGTCATGTAAGAAGAGGCTGACAGAGATGGGACTGTTTAGCTTGGGCAAATGAAGGCTTGGGTGGATTCTTATCCACGTCTGAGGGGGGGTGAAGAAGGCAGAGGCAGATGCTTCTCAGTGGTGCCCTGTGAAAGACAAGTGCCAAAGTAAAGCTGAAATACAGAGGTAAGAGTTAAACTTCAGAGAAGCTTCCTCTGTGAGGGTGGTTAAGCACTGGCACAGGTTGGCCAGAGAAGTTCAGGCATCTCCATCCTTGGAGATACTCAAAACCCAACTAGATGTGGTCCCAGTCTCTAGCTGACCCTGCTTTGAGCAGCAGGGAGTAGATGAACATTTCCAAAGGTCCCTTCCCACCTTAACTATTCTGTGAGTCTTTGATCTGTGTGACTCAGTGATGAGACGAGCACCAAGAGGTGCCAGATCTTTGTGGGAGGGGTTTTGAAAACCCAGTTCAGCTGGGTGAGCTCTGTCCCAGCTCTCTGGATCCCTTCTTGGGCTTGGTGCTGTGGTGTCTTCCCACCACAGGTACAGAAGACAGTAGAAACAGGCTGCCTGTGCCAAGCATCCCAACCAATTAGCCTCAGTGTAGTCACCTTGGGTGATGCTTCCAATGCCCAGCACCCAAATTTTGGCAACACTTGCCTGAGCTGTGGGGCCGGGATGCATCCAGGTGATGTCAGAAATCACAGTTATACCCCATGAGACCCACCACCACCCTCGAGCCTGCTGCACTGACCCCTAGCTTCCCCTGCCCGTGGGCAGCGGGGGCAAAGAAACACCTGCACAGTGATGCTGACACTCATTAAAGGTTTGGTTTTATTTCTGGTTTAAATCAAAATTAGTCACTCTCTGTAATTACATTATATATAGATTTATAGAGACATTATAGAAAAGTTGTTTTTTTTGCTTTTTTCCTGAAAAAATCTGTAAATAAAAAATAAAATAAAACAAACAAACAAACCCAAAAGGTGGCAGCTTCTGACCGTGGGTCTGGCCATCCCTCTGCTGCTCCTCCTGCCCCTGCCCTCCATGGCACTTCCCAGCAGACCAGAAAAGGCTCTGGGCTGGGGCCACATCTCACTAACGTTCCCTACAGCCACAGCTGGGGAAGGACAGGAGCACGTGGAGCTGGAAAGAAGAAACGCCAGCAGAATATATTAATATCTCATATCTCATTTTATTGAAGTCCTGGGGACTCCGGGTGGCAAAGGGCAGCAATCCCCACGGCCTGGGCAAAACAAACGGTGTGGTTTTCAAAGTGCAGCTCCAGAAATCTGGTAGTCTCCATGCCACTCCAGCAGCTGATGAGGGGTGCAGGACGGGTGGGCTCCTGGTGTGGTTTAAATAGCAATCAGAGGGTGGGACATGCAGCGAGTCCCCCCGTGCCATGGGTGCTCCATAAGGCAGTGTGTGGCTGTGGTGAGCTGCCGTGCAGGTGATGCTGCAGTGTGCTGCCAGGAGCAGCGCAGGCCTTGGTGGCCCCAGCCCGTGCCAGGCCAGTGCCCAGTGGTGCCTTGACCCTCAAGGGATGGCAGAGGGGTTGTGTGGTGTCTCAGAAAGCTGTGCTGGCCATGCTGGCTGGGGCAAAGATCCGTGGGAGGTTGTCCAGGGTCTCCTCCAGCCGCCGGTGAGCTGATTTGCCATCTTCCCCTACAAACACATGCTGTGGTCAGTGAAGCGAGCTCCAGAAGCTCTGTCCTATTCCCATACCCAGCCACCTTTGTTGGCCTTTCTAGGGAAACATGGCTATTGCCAGGCAGAGCTGAGCCTGCATGCTAAGGCCACAGAGTGAAGACCTCTCTTGTTCTCTTTAGTACACCCTTGGGCAGGTCCCAGCTGGGATCTGGCTCAAAAAGCCCCACATCTCCTGATGTGGATGTTGCACATCCTATTCTTCAGCTGCCTGTTCTACCCCTGCCCACACGGGGCAGGGATCACCCATGTCTGGGCTGCAGGAGAGCCTGGCTTGGGGGAAAGGGGCCAAGGCTCGGGGCTCTGTCAGCTCCAGCATTTCAGATGGCCATGGACATCTGCATATGTCTTGTTGGCCCCTTCCAATACCTAAAGGAGCTACAAGAAATGTGGAGAGGGGCTTTCGACCAGGATGTGTAGGGACAGGACAAGGGAGAATGGCTTTAACCTGACAGAGGGGACACTGAGCTGAGATCTTAAGAAGTTCTTCCCTGTGAGAGTGCTGAGGCCCTGGCACAGGTTGCCCAGAGAAGCTGTGGCTGTCCCATCCCTGGCAGTGTTCAAGGCCAGCTTGGATGGGGCTTGGGGAAACCTGCTCTAGTGGAAGGTTTCCCTGCCCATGGCAGGGGGTTGGAACTGGATGAGCTTTGAGGTCCCTTCCAACACAAACCAGTTTGGGATTCTATGATTCACTGGCAGAGGAATCCCAAGGGCTCCCCCAGGACCCCAGCCACACACAGGGATGCTACAAGCCGGCTGTAGTCAGCATCCCCACCCACAGCAGCCATCCCCTGCAAGATGTGGTGACATGGACAATCTGCTGGGACATGGGACATGAGGCTTCTACATGTGCTGAGTGCCACAGGGATGGGCTCTATGAACAACCAAGACACACAGAATCCAAACATGACATGGCTGACAGGCTCTAAGACGGAGACATTCGTGATCAAAGCGGCTGGAGCAGAGAACAGGGGATGAGGACAGCTCACATGTCCCAACCTGTGCAGCAGCTGCCGCGACCTGGAGGCCTAGAAACCCACTCAGATGGTTCTCTCATGGCCATCTAGCAAATAAATGACAACCAGGCTTAGTGCTCTGTGTCCACAGAAGCCTGGCCCTCACTGCCTGCTGCCAGCTTGCTGTTGCCTGGCAGAGCTTGGGACACGATGAACCAGTGTGCGTGGGGTAGGCAGGGACCAGCCCAGGACCCGCTTCTCCCACAGGCTCTGCTGTCACCAGGAGATTCCACTTGGGGTAACATGGGTGGGGAGGAAGCAGGGAGGAGCAGCGGGACACTCACCGCACAGCATCAGACTCTGCTTGGCTGCCTCCCGCACAGGCTCTTTGTCGGTTTGGCACAGGTAAACCAGCTGCTCGATGCTTTCCTTTGCCTGCAGGAGAAGGGGCAAGCGGGTCAGTGTGAAAAAGACAGCAGGCACACAATGGAGGAGAAGGTAGCGCATGGCGATGCAGCCCCATGGTGCAGGAAAATCCTGGTCCTATTCCTTTCCTTTCCTCTCCACTTCCCTTCCTGCCCTGCCCCTGCTTGTTTCTCCCACGTATTTGGGGCAGCCCCAGCTCCTGTATCCAGGGAGCTGGTGTGTGGAGCCACCAGCCACATGCAATTCCTCTTGCTCTGGGGGATACAGCTCCTCTGCCTGCTCCCCGCATCACTCTTACCTTTAGGCAGCCCAGCGCTGCACACCCTGCCACACGCGTCTGCACCTCCTCATCCTCCAGCTGCTCCAGGTAGCACACAAGGGCCTGGGAGAGAACGTAGGGGGTCAATGCCACCACCCTGCAGAGCCAGGGGGCAGCACCCACATCGCACCTCATCCTTGGCTACCCCAGCACATACCCGTTGTCGGAAGCGGGGGTTCTCTGCCAGGCTGCGGAGCTGGGCTGACACGGCGCTCACCACCTTGCTGTTGCCCTCCACAAGGAGCAGGCTCAGCGCTTTCAGTCCCTCCTTCTTGAGGCGGCCCTCGGGCATGCGCTTTAGGGCACGCAGCACCACGTCCTGATCATCTGAGTTGAGGTTCTGTGCCAGCATCGCTGTGGGGAACCATGTGCTGAGCCAGAGCGCGGGGAGCCTGGCTGCTCTGCCCCTCTGCCACAGGGAACCCAGCTCTGGCACCCTGCAACCATGCCAGGCAGAGCTGGCCACATACAGGCTGCCAATGCCTGGGGGCACCCAAGCCAAGGTGCTGGGGATCTACAGCAAGGACCCAGGGTGCTCAGGAAGGCAGCACAGGCGTGATCAGAACAACTTGCCCACCCCAAGGATGGCAGAGCCTCTGGGGGATGCCCCAAGGCAACCATGGTGGTACTGCAGGGTGATCCCCTATGCTGATGCTCCAGTACCCCACAGAGGTGGTACTGAGGGTGATCCCCTGTGGTGACGCTCCAGCATCCCATAGAATCATGGGATAGTTCGGGTTGAAACAGACCTTCAAAGCTCATCTAGTCCAACCCCCCTGCAATGAGCAGGGACATCTTAACACCCTCATGCCAGGGTCTAGGGAGCGTGAGAGGGCACCCACCTTCCTCTGCCAGCTCCATCATGTAGGTGTCAAGCACCAAGGTGCCAAGCAACTCAAAGTGGCTCCAGTACTGGAAGATGGTGACTTGCTCACCCTGGGCACTGCCAGGTCGCCGGGGCAGCCGCCGATTCAGGACATCCTCCACCAATTTCACACAAACTGCGGGAAAGGGCTTCACTCAGGATGTGCAGCAGCCCCGGCCACTCCTCTGCGTGGCTCCTGGCATGCATAGGCCCTCACTCCTGCTCACCGTGTGGAGCTGGTAACTCCCCAAACACCCATATGCTCACCAGCATCAGCCAGGCCAGGGTGCCGCTCACTGATGGGTGCTGCGTACTGTGTGCTGAGCACCTGCAGGAACCGCTCCACGGGGCAGGAGTAGATGTTGGGGGCCTCCACACAGCAGTCCCAGAGGGGCAGCACACCCTCCTTCCGCGTCGAGAACTGCACCACTGCAAGGACAGGTGCTGTCAAACCCAGCGGGACACCATGCCACATGCAGTCCCAGGGCAGTCTCCTCGGCTGGGTGGCTTTACCTTCAGCAGCAGAGGCAGCTGCTCCTGCTCGCTCCTCCGTGAGCTGGCATACAATCTCCAGAACCTGTGCCTCCCGCAGCAGCCTGTCCAGGGCATACATCTCCTGGCACCGCAGGGGACCGAAGGTGCCCAGTTTCTGCCAGGCACAGCCAAAACGGGGACCTCAGGGACAGAGCTCACCACATACTGCAGCAAGACACCCCTCAAAGGGGAACTCACAGCCCACCCCAGCATATCTCCTGCCCTTGTCCTCACCAGCAGCAGGCGGTTGCAGTTGTTGAGGTGAAGCACCAGGGCCTTATCCAGGAACATATTGCCAGTGCTCAGAGGGTCAGTGCTGGCCTCAGAGCCACTGCACATGCCGGTGTTGTCTGCGCCAGTCTCGCCGCTGCTGGGGGCCTTGCTGCCATGCTGCGGTCTGCCAGCCCTTCTGTGAGCCAGAGAGAGATCGAGGCAGAGGATCAGCACAGGAAACCTGGACCTGGACATTCCCCAGGGGAATTCTGAAGGACCTACAGTATCACAGCAAGAGGGCTGGGCAAAGGCGCAGGTCCCAGGGGCATAGGGCATGGGGGCTTCCTCCCAGCCTAGCACCCATGGAAAGATGCAGGATGGCACTGTGCCACCAGAATCATAGAATGGTTTGGGTTGGAAAGGACCGTAAGATCATCTAGTCACAGCCCCCCACCATGAC
>NW_009934362.1:12361-14160 GCF_000696875.1 Nestor notabilis
ATTATACTCCACGGCCCTGCCCAACATGCCCTTAAACACTACCAGGGATGGGGTATTCACAACCTCCTTGGGCAGCCTGTTCCAGTGCCTCACCACCCTCACAGTAAAGAACTTCTTCCTTATACCCAACCTGAATCTCCGCTGTTTCAGTTTAAACCCATCACCCCTTGTCCTATCACTACAGTCTCTGATGAAGAGTCCCTCCCCAACATCCTTGCAGGCCCCCTTCAGATACTGGAAGGCTGCTATGAGATCTCCATGTAGCTTCTCTTCTCCAGGCTGAAGAGCCCCAACTTTCTCAGCCTGTCTTCATATGGGAGGTGTTCTAGAAGGGCCAGATCCTGTTGATTCTCAAACTGGACCTGCCCTGAGCTGTGATGGACTGGTCTCAATGTGCTTGGCCACTCTAGCAGAGCTGGGCATCCCTCATCCCAACTGCCCCAGGGCCGCATCCTGCCCTGCACCACATCCCATTACCCTGCTGTACACCTCTCGTCTTGGAGAGGCTCCTCCTCAGAGCCCTCCGAGTCCTCCATGTCCGAGGTGTTGAGGAAGCTGAAGCTCTCCAGCGCATGCTCCACCGTCAGGCTGATGCTGGAGGCCCGGCTGAGGAAGACACCCTGCTTTTGCTGCAGAGGAAGGCATGGTGGGGTCAGATCCTGGCTCATCAGCCAAGACAGCCCCACCACCTGCATCCCCAGGCATCGCCATCAGGAATCATGGAATCACAGCTCAGTTTAGGTTGGAAGGGAGCTTAAAGCAATTTGAGTTCCAATCCCCCTGCCACAGGCAGGGTCACCTTCCACTAGAGCAGGTTTCTCCAAGCCCTGTCCAACCTGGCCTTGAACACTGCCAGGGATGGGGCAGCCACAGCTTCTCTGGGCAACCTGTGCCAGGGCCTCAGCACCCTCAGAGGGAAGAACTTCTTCCCGAGATTTCATCTCAATCTTCCCTCTGTCCTGTTAAAGCCATTCTCCCTTGTCCTGTCCCTACACATCCTTGTCCAAAACCCCTCTGCAGCTTTCTGACAGGAAAATGGCCCCATCCCCGTTATCCCTTGGCACTGGCACCAGAGTGGCTCCATCACCCTTGTCTCCAGCAATGCCAGCCCTGTCCCCATAGCCACCAGGCACTGCCAGCCAGGACGAGCCCATCCCCCCTTGCCCAGGCACTGTGAGGAGGCCCTCACCAGCAGCATCTCCTCCAGGTGCTTGAGCTCCCGTTCGAGGGGATGCAGCTCTGGGAACTGCCCCCGATAGTCATCCAGGGCTGAGCCCAGGAGGCTGATGGCCTCTTCCAGACCTGAATCCACCACCTTCCCCTCGGGCACCTCAGGGACACTGGTGGGCAATGGTGTGGTGGGCACCAGGCTCTCCTGTGTGGATGCTTGTGCTGGTGCCATGGGG
The DNA here is from genome assembly GCF_000696875.1 of Nestor notabilis. Taxonomy (NCBI): domain Eukaryota; kingdom Metazoa; phylum Chordata; class Aves; order Psittaciformes; family Psittacidae; genus Nestor; species Nestor notabilis. The sequence continues at coordinate 13,768 of NW_009934362.1, forward strand.
ACACCAGTGCTGCAGCTGCCCCATGCTGGTGCCTGGCTCTGTGCTGGCTCTGCGTCACCAGTGGTGGCCCACACCACAGAGGCACGAGGCTTGGCCTCAGCACTCCTGGCCTGCGCTGGTGCCACTGCTGCCACCGAGGTGCCAGGGATGGGGTCCATGTCCTGCTCGGCAGTCACCATGTCCTGTGGGCTGGGTCCGAGGTCCCAGGGGCTCTCTGCAGCCTTGCCCTCTGTTGTGGCATCCACGCTGGCTTCACTGATGTGGCTCAGAGTCCGGGAGTAGGGCACGTGCCCATTGGCCACTGCTTCCTTCTTGTGGCTGCCCGGCTCCTCTGGCTGTCTCTCAGCAGTGGGAATGCTGGCCCTGGTGCCAGGCTCAGCCTCCTGTGGCTGC
>NW_009934362.1:14182-15209 GCF_000696875.1 Nestor notabilis
CCTGCAGCTCCGGCTGCACGATGGGCTTGTGCACAGCATGTCGGGCGCTGCCAGGCAGCTGCGGGCTGGAGGAGTCGTCTGAGGACTCAGAGGAGATGGACCAGGCCGTGCCATTCTCCAGCTCCTCCTGGCGCCGCAGCATGTTCTGGGGAGGGGGAAAATAGTGTCAGGCAAGACCTTCCTGCTCCTCCGGCTGCCCTCCCTTCATCCGCAGGCACCCTGGTTCTGCCGGAATGGCAGGATGGCAGACAATGGCTGCCTCTTCCAGCCCTGCATCTCACCCCACAACACCAGCGGTGATTCCAGCTCCACATACCCACACACACACTCCACTGAGCCCCGGGGTGCCAGCGCCTTGCTGGCATGGTGAGCAGCTCCAGCATGGCCATTATGGGATGAAACACTTGGAGCCAAGGCCACCACCCACCATGGCTGCAAGGATGGCAATTGCTCCAGCACCAGCTCAGGGTGGGCAGCACCAGCAACACGCCAATGTCATGTCAGTGGTCATAGAATCATAGCATCAAATAGGTTGGAAAAGATCTTTAAGATCAAGTCCACCATCACTGAACCAGTGCCACACCAACGCTATTTTAGCGTCACACCAGCACCACGACAGCATCATTACAGTGCCATGCCAGTACTGTCACACCAGCACTGTTACACCAGCACCACAGCACAGCACACCAACACCACCAGTGTAGGCACACAGACAAGCCTTCTACTCTCTAATGCCCAGACAGAGAAGCAGGGCCAGCCCATGCAGCCCAGGCTCCCCTAACTTGGGGACTGTCTCCCTTGGGACACCCAGAGCCCATCCTGGCAGTATCAGGCCTCTGGGCATCACTGGAGGCTGGTAAGTAGGAGACAAAGAGCAGCTACAGCTACTGCAGGATGGGCATAGCGCTGGCTATGCTACGGGCTGGCTCCAGCCCTCGCACTTACGCGGCCCTGCTGCGGCCATCTCCTGAGCTCAGCCGAGGAGACATCGCCACAGGAGCAGCTTTGAGACAGCTTCTCGACGAGC
>NW_009934362.1:15240-16713 GCF_000696875.1 Nestor notabilis
AGCAAGGACCAACCGTGCTTGTTGGCCACCTGGCCGGGGCTCTCGGGCTGAGAGAAGAGGAGCTATGAACATGGGAGGAGCAGGTACCGGTGCAGGGGAGCCCTGGCTGGATGGCTGGAGAGGAGCTGCCCACCCCTGTCACCCACCAGGACATAGCCTTGGCGCGTCCCTGTGCAGACCCCTCCATGGGCACCTTGCTGAGCAGCCCTGAGCACCACACTTACATAGAAAGCCTGTTCCCGCAGGGACGGCGTGTCAGGCGGGCTCTGGTTGTAGGTGGAGAACCTCTTGTTCACCGTGGAGGCCTTGTTGACAGTGCTGGCTGCTGAGGGCTGGTCATCCTTGTCAAAGGGGCTAGGGAGGAGAGCAGGGAGGTGTGGGTTGTGTGCCATCCTGGGTGAGCTTGTTCTACGGCAAGCAGGACACCAGGACCCCATCCAGCCCAGCTCTGATTTTCCATAATTGCAGCCCAGTTTTGGGATGGGAGAGAGTCTGGGGCAGGCCACCTCTTTCCAAACCATGCCAGGCATCCCAAAGCCTGCTATGTGCCACCAGCAACGCCTGCAAAGACACTCACTTCCAGGTCACCTCCAGGCTGAGTTTGAGAGTGCCCAAGTCGTTGATATCCACAGCCACTACCTGGGGTAGAGCTGCAAAGAGGTCCTTGGTCTCGCAGGACACATTGCCCACCACAACATGGTTGGCCAGGCTCTTTAGCTCTGTCACCTGGAGAAGGAAAGGGAGGAGAGGAAGACATGAAGCCATGGGCTTCGTCGTATCCATGCTGTTTGCATCCATGTGTTGTGCCAGGATTCAGCACCACCAAATGCCCTCCTTGCACCCCAGAGGGGCTGAGGTTGAGGTGAGGTCCCAGAGGGAAGTCCTGCAAGGTGACAGCTGCCCCACACCATCCTTGCACCCTTCTGCACTGTACCTTGATGGAGAGGAACTCGGTGACAAGGGGCAAGAAAACCATTTCCTCGCTGTCCCACACCTGCTTGCTGTTCACCTCAATGCGGCCACGCAGCTTCCACCGCTGCCGTCCGTACTTCATGAAGATCTGGGGGTGCAGAGGCGTATGTATGAGGGAGATACATCACTGGGGTGATGGGTGCTCTCTGTGTGTCCCCAGGCATGGCTAGAGAGTCATGCCACCCAGCAATGCCCTGCAACATGCCCTCCACACCAGTGCCCATCTATGCCCCCCAGGCATCCCAAAGACCACAGGGAAAGAAAAAACCGTATGGTCCCACCAACCTCATACTGGTCACCAGCACAAAGCCGGGCAAAGCCTGCTAGTCCTGCAAGAGAAGGTAGAGGGGCATGAGCAGGCAGCAGGCAGGCAGGCAGTGGGCCAGGAATGGAGTGGGACGTGTTACCTTTCATCCGGACATGGAACTCGCCCAGCTGGCTCTCCAGCTCATTCTCCAACAGACACATGTTCTGGGGACAGGAGGACAGGCAGCACCCATC
>NW_009934362.1:16896-20054 GCF_000696875.1 Nestor notabilis
AGCCCAGCCTGCTGCCTCACCTCTGTGTACTCCTTGTAGCCCTTGCTGGCCTCGGCCAGGCTCTCGCGTGCCTCCCGGCTGCCTGGTGAGCCTGTGCTGTAAGCCTTGACCATGTTGTGGGCTCCATCGCGAAGCCGCCGCTGGATGCAATAAGCCTCGTAGAGCTCATCTATCTGCAAATACAGGCCCGAGCTGCGGTGATGGGCAGGGCAGGGGGGACAGCATGGCCATCCCAATGCTGCACTGAGGTGATCCTGGTCCCCAGCTCTCACCTTGCTAGCATGAAACTCCAGGCGACGCAGGAAGCGCTCGATTGACTTCACTTGCTGGAAAAGCAGAGGAGATGGTGTGAGTAGCAGTACAACCCCTCCACAGAGGAGCTGCAGGTGAGGATGTGCCCTGCTGCCTGTGCTGTGGCTGGGGCAAGGCATGGGCTTGGTACCTTGGGGACCCCTAAAGCCTGTGATTGGGAGGTGCAGGGTGGCAGTGAGCAGAGGCTGTGCTTGCACCCATGTGCTACAGCATCCTCCAGCCTTCTCTGCTCCAAAGGGTTCCCCAGGAGACAAGCCAGGCTCCAGGGTGCTCTTCTCCCATCTTCAGAGCTAACCCAGGCTCAGCACTCACCAGCAACAGTTTCTGCTTGCAAGAAGCAGGTTACAAGCCCCTGCCTGCCACTGCTCCATCCCTGCCCAGGCCCACCGTGCCCACAGAGCCCCATCCCACCCTGCAGGCCACAGGGCAATGCAAGCAGAGAGGGGCTGGCAATAGCACATCCCAGCTGTTAGGATGGGAGAGGCAAGGGGGAGGAGGTACTGATCCCTCTTACCTTATCCAGATCGTAGAGAAAGCCCTAGAGGAGAGAGGAGAGGGATAAGATGCAGCACAAGGCCAGTTCTGCCCATCCAAGGAGACCCAGCACATCGCACCCACCACCCATAGCATGTCCAGCACCCAGCCAGGGCTGGAGAGTACATGACAGTAGGACAGCCCAACACCAGAGCACAGGCTGTCCCCTAACATCACCACAGAAGGGACACAGATGGATCACAAGCTGCCCCAGCTGTGTCCATCATCTGCTCAAAGCACCATTCCCCATAAGCGTCTTCCCAAGTGACACTCACCAGGCGTGAATTCCTCTTGGACTCGCGGATCTGAGTGCTGAGCTTCTCCAGTTCCAGCTGGTGCACCTCCAGGTAGGCTCTGGAGGCAACCACACCATGGGGTCAGGCTGGGGCGCCTTGTTCAGGGCTCCTGTTACCCACTGCCCACACCAACCCACCATGTCTGGCCCTGCATCCTCACTCCCTTCTCCAGCACCCAGTCGAGGGAGCCCATGTGTGCCGCTACATGGGATGTGGTGGGATGTGAGACCCCACACAGCTCTGGAACTGCACCTGGAAGACCTGGCATGTCGCTGCCTGGTGAGAGTAAAGACCTGCCAACCCCAACCCACATGTCAGGCTGTGCCTATGCTCCTCGGGAGCTCCCTGCCTCCCACCACCCAGACACAGGGAGCCCCAGCACTTACGTCAGGCCCTTCTTGAGAGCTTCGTATACCTCGTCCAGGCGGTTGGGCTGAGGCACCTTGGGTGGTGGGGATTTGTGGGACATTGAGAACATCCTACTGACCCTGAAGCCAGTCTTGCGGGAGACGGTGGGAGTGAAGGGTGAGAGGTTCCTGGGGAGAGAGGCAGGCAAACGGGGGTGGTGTCTAGAGATAAGAAGGGGTTTTGGGATGGAGGCCAGGTCCACCCAAGTCTGCCTACCTCTCCCAGGACTCCCAGTCTAACCAGTGGGACTGGGTGAGACGGGGCCATGAGGCTGCGCAGTGCTGCCTGCACCACATGCCTGCAACCCCCCCAGTGCAATTGGTTGCCCCAAAGCCATGGAAGGACAAGAAGAATCCCCCAAAAAATCTGGCAGTGGTGAAGAGCAGGGAGGTCAGCCTGTCCCAGCAGGGTCTAAGACGCTGGCTATGGGGTAGCCTTTGTGAGGTGTGGGGGTCCCAGGTTGGGGGGAGCAAAGGCAAATGGGGCTGGCACCAGCTGGAGCCAAGCTGTGTGCCTGGAGTGCCCATGCGGACACCTCCAGCCCTGGCCACCCTCTCAAGGGGCCATGTTCTGCTCCACCCCCAGCATCCCAGGTTGCCAGGAGATGCTCCCTGCAGTGCGGGCACTGTGACAGGGTGACACATGCCACCATCAGCTTGCTGGCCTGCTACTACGTGCTCCCAGGCAGGAATCCCAGTGGGTGGCAGCACAGGAGCATCCTGCAGACAGGCAGCCCTGTCATTCCATCACACAGTGCAGGACATGGGGCAGGGACATCCTCACTGATGCTACACCTCTGCAGATGTCACCAAACCCACAATGCGGAGCTGCCCACTGAAGGATGCAGACCCAGCACCGGGCCCCAAACACCACTCTTCCTGACTTGTGCAACAGAGTCGCTCCCAGCGCAGCGAGCAACGCCCCGCTCCAACCGGCTCTTCCTTTCCTCCTCCCAACACATCAGTGCCCAGGAGCACCATGGGCTCCTCAGCTCCTGGCCCTGGACCAGACCTCCCAACCTTTGCTGCTCTTTCCAGCCTCTTCCCAAGCCAGAACAGTGGGTAAGCCTTTGATTTCCACCATCCCTCCTCATTCCCATCCTCCAGGGCCCCCAGAGGCATCACCCACAAGCATCTGCCCACCAGCCACTTGGTTGTGGGCATCCAAAATCCATCCCTCTTCCTTGTCCCCAAGCAGGCCCCTCTGGCAGCTACCAATACATTGATGTGCTGGTGGTCTGGAAAGTGTCACTTAGCCCTGAGGCTGGACAGGACCTGTGGACAAGAGCCAAGCAGGGCTGGAAGTCTGCTCCCAGGCATGGAAGGCTCTGCCTGGGCTTGTCCCCACCCAGTGAAGGTACCCATAGCCTGGCAAGGCGGTGAGGCACTGCTTTCCCCAGCACTGCGTGCACTGGGAGGTGAAGAGGCTGTCTTGGTGCTAGGAGAAGGGATTAAAAGCATTAAAATGCTACAGTCCTGCAACCCAAACCCATGGAACACCCATGTCCCAAGAACCACCTGCGAGAGAGTAACCAGGAGCTAGGGATGGTGCAGAGGAGGGTGGTGGGGATGAGCAGCATGTGGAGTGGTTCTCACCGACGTGAGGTTC
>NW_009934362.1:20116-22359 GCF_000696875.1 Nestor notabilis
CAGCTGATGGGCAGCCAATAAAACCTTTCAGCAACAGGTTTGAAGTGACCTGGAGGAACCCCTGATTCCCACCAGCACTCAAACTCCAACCCGGTCACCACAGGATGTCCAGGCCTTCAAGACACAATGTTTCAAAGCCAGCTCAGCTCCTTCACCGCATTGTTAAACATGATGAGATGGTCACAGGGAGGCTCTTAAGAGCTGGTGGTGAGCTACACTGCCCCTCTGTGCTCTGGTGGCATGGGCTGCAGGGTCCTCACTAGCCTGGGACACAGCACAGCAGAGGGTTCGGGTGATGGGCTCTGTCTCCATTGGGACATTTGGCCTTGATGCTCCTTGCAGCCCCCACCATGCGACATCCCCTGGATACCACAAGGGTCCCTTGAGGGAGATGCTGCGTCAGCAGGTTGGGAAGATGCCTTGGGATGCACAGCAGGTCCCCCACCAGTCCCTGCCCAAGCCTGTCCCCTTCCCCATCCATCGTGGCAGGCACCATGAGCACCCATCCTACCTGAAGGGCCGGTCGGCTGTTGCGTTCACTCCAGCGAAGGACTGGCTCCTATTGATCTTGGTGACAAGGACTCGGCGCTGTGGGCGCACAGACAGTGACATCGTTGAGCGTGACCTGGAGGGCCTCCCTGGGGGCACAAGAGAGGGGTGTCACCAGCAGCAGAGTGGGGAAACACACACAGGAGCCCATGGACCAGGGTGGCTACAGCACTCATGGGCTGAGAGCCCTCCCTTCTACTCAGCGCAGGGACACTGCTGGTGGCACTGGCAGGATGTTGCTATCCTCAAGTGATGCTATGGGTGCCCTGCCTTGGGTGAAGCAGGGCTCTGGACACTGTGAGCACTCAGTGAGGACAGACAGACAGGGCCTTGGGCAACCTGTTCTAGTGTGAGGCATCCCTGTCCGTGGCAGGGGGTTGGAACTGGATTATTTTAAGGTCTTTTCCAATCCAGACCATTCTGTGATTCTATGATTCTATGTGTCCCAGCTTGGACCCATGAGAGCCACAGGAAGGGGCTGATGCCTAAGGCCTTCCATGGCCCTTCCCAGACATAACCATGGCAAACCCTCTGCTGTTCCCCAGCCAAACTCCCGCCTGATGGACACCTTGTCCCATGTCCTGCTGTCACCCGTAACACCCCCGTCAGGAGCAGGAAGGGTGCGGGACCGGATCTGCCTGCCCAGCCCTTTGCTGTCTCTGTGCTTGCTTCCGCTCACTCCAGCAACCAGGAGGGAAGCCCATGGACAACAAAGTGCTTTGGAAAGTCCCTGGCCTTGCCAGGAACTCTGTATTGGGAAGGAAAGGACGAGCCATTCCTTGCCAGACCCTGGAAAGGCTGTGCGGGCAGCACATGTCCAGCCCCATGGCTGCTGCAGCCCTGCCTTCTGCTCCTGGTGTGCCAGAGACGGAGCAGGAGCCCTGCAGTCACTGCTGGTGCCTGCGTGTCCCTGCCATGGCTGAGACACAGCAGATTTATGAGTCTTGGGACCTGGACCTGGCTGCCACCACATCAGGACAAGGCAGGGATTCTGCCCCTCTGCTCATCGCTGGGGAGATCCCCCCTGCAGTCCTGTATCCAGCTCTAGGGCAACAACACAAGAGGGAGATGGAGCTGTTGGAGCAAGTCCATAGGAGGCCATGGACTGGGGAGGCTGGAGCCCCTCTGCCTGGAGACAGGCTGAGAGAGCTGGGCTTGTTCAGCCTGGAAAAGAGAAGGCTCCTTAAGGGGAGACCTTAGAGCAGCTCCATTGTTTAAACGGGCTACAAGAAACTTGGAAAGGGGCTTTGGATAAGGGCCTGTAGGGACAGGACAAGGGGGAATGGCTTTAACCTGACAGAGGGGACACTGAGATGAGATCTTAGGCAGTTCTTCCCTGTGAGGGTGCTGAGGTGCTGGCACAGGTTGCCCAGAGAAGCTGTGGCTGCCCCATCCCTGGCAGTGTTCAAGGCCAGCTTGGACACTGAGGCTTGGAGCAACCTGGTCTGGCGGAAGGTTTCCCTGCCCATGGCAGGGGATTGGAACTGGATAAGCTTTAAGGCCCCCTCCAACACAAACCAGTCTGGGATTCTATGATCACAGCGACCACTGCTGCAGGCCAAAGCCCAGGGCAAAAGCAGGGGGATCGGGGCTCCTCCTGGCCCTGCCACCCCCAGCAGTGCCAGCTGTGCCAGCTGGGCACCCTTCATGCCATCCACCACTGCCACAAGATCCCTACATCTGTCACTGCCAAC
>NW_009934362.1:22444-31067 GCF_000696875.1 Nestor notabilis
GGCAGTCACACACCATGCCAGGGAAGGCCAGGCAGGGTCCTCAGACACACAGCGTCCCAGCTGCCCACCCCAGCACAGCCAGCAGCGAGCCCCAGCCCCAGCAGCACCAGGGACCACACAGGGACACGCAGGCACTGCCCTGGATCTTGCTGCCATCCCCATTCCTTCCCCTGGCACAACGGGAATACACTCAGCTCAAACCAGCACAGACCTGCTCGGCTGCCAGTGGACACCGCTCCGGTGCTGTGCTCCTCGGTGTCCCACAGCCATGCTGTCACCTCCCCTCACACCAGCCTGTGACAAGCATTCACAGCACCCAGGATGAGCCAGGGGTCCAGAGTCAAAGCCATTCACCACCAAGAACCTCTATGCCAGCAGAGCCAGGATGCAGCAGATCCATCTGGTTCCCCCTTGGCATTCGGGTCCCAGCTCACCACCACGGAGCTGCCTTGGTGTTATCCCAGTGCTAGTCCCTCCAGTTTCCGGGACAACACTGTCCCAGTTAAACTCATTAAGGAGGAGCTGTAATCCCTGGCAGCCTGGTTGACCTGCAGGGCCTGGGCAGATTACCCTCTGCAGGGCTCTTTAATCTGCTCCCCACTGAGCGAGCAAGGCCCGTGGCTCCAGCGCTCGCTGCCCCAGCTGGGTGTTACAGCCAATCATCTATTGGGAAAAAGGAAAGGATTGGGAAAGGAATTGAGAAAGGAAAGCACCCACCACCCCCGAGACTCTGCTCTCCACAAGTGGGGCAGGTCAGAGCTCCCACAGGGTGGGCACAGCCCTGCCAGCCCATCGTTCTCCAGCCCATGTTGCTGGCTGGGGACATGGAGGGCTTGAAAGAGGGAGCCCACACAGGGGAAAAGGATGTGAGAACATCACAGGGGTGTCGCAAGGGGACAAGGATGCTGGAGGGGCTGCAGGGGACCAATGCCCCAGCACAGGTCTCCAGGAGAGCCAAAGCAATCCCCAGCCACTCACCCAGGCACCTCGGAGGCTGGGTCATGCTCCAAGGCTGCCGAGACTCCTGGGCTGGCACAGGGACCAGTGCCATGAGCCTGCTCACAGGACCCTGCTCTCCCCCAAACACCCCCCAAAACCAAGCAGTGGCCGGTGGGTGAAGACCTGAGTCAGCAGCAAGGGATGGTGCAGCCCAGTGCCAGGTCCTGCCAGCACCAAGCCATCTCCCACAGCACCCTGCAACCCCAGGCCAGCACCCTGCAGCTCACCCCCTGCACCAGGACATGGAAGCCCCTTCCAGGAGGAGGACACAGGCAGGCAGGAGCTAGGTGCCAGAGGGCAGCACTCCCTGCATGAGGCAGGGCACGCGGGGTGTGGGGTCTCCGCTCCTAGCACTCTGGGCTCTTAATGGAGGGAAAAACCCCGGCGTGGTGCATTCCTGACATTACCAAGATAAGAGGTACCTGGTATGGGCGGCACAGCCAGCCCCCGTGGTAAGCAGAGCCTGGGGCACCCTTGAAAGGGGCTGCTGGCCACCACATCTCAATCAAGCTTATTGGGAAACTGGCACTGGGCATAGCATTGGCACATTCATGTCCCTGCCATGTGCCGAGCCCCAAGCACATCCCTCCCTCTCCTGAGAAGCTGCAGAGGTCTTCCCACAAAGGTCCAGTCTCTGCCACCCCTACCACTCTCTGTCCTTAATTAGGGCTTCGGTGCTAACGAAGCTGCCTCCTGACCAAGTTTTTCACCTTGCTGTGCCTGCGCCGCAATCCTGGGAGTCCGTCTGTCCGTGCGTGCTTAGCCAGCGCTTGTCCACGGGCACTGGCCAGGAGGGCAGAGCAGCACCCAGATGTGAGCAGCTGGCCAGGCAGCACAGCGTGGGTTGTCGGAGCCCACCCCGGGGCTCCCCAAGCCCGGCCACCGGCTCTCTCCTCTCTCCTGGTGCTCTGGAGATGATTGGGATCCCAAGAATGCCGGTCGGAGCAGCAGAGGGGGCAGTCCGACCGGCTGGGTTGGTCCCAGCTGGTTTCTGTTTCCGACACTCAGACACCAGCCTCAGGTTGCTCTGGCAGGTTTATCAACACTGCCCATGTCAGAGATGCCTCATAATGGCTTCCCCCAAACCCCTGGCCCTCAGCCCTGCGACCAGCATCTCCAGTAATGTCACTCACCAGAGGACAACAACACATGAGGTGGCCAACCCCTGACATTGGGGACCAGCACTCACAACCAGCCAGCAGCACCCCAAGGGTCTCCTCAAGGAGAGGCTGGGCTGTTGTCCCCACACTGGCAGCCCTGTGGCCACCTCCCCAGGCACATGCGGTACCAGTGTCCCCAACGAGGACACAGCACAGTGGCCATGAGCTGGTCCACCCCGCCTGTGGTGTCTGTGTCAAGCTGGAGACCCGCCCCACACCAGCAGCACGACCCTTGGGTGAGCCTTGGGCACATGGTGGGGATGGCTTTGGGAGCCTGTGAACTTGTCCTGTGGCACAGCCCGGCCGCTGTATCCGTGTTTGCACAGCTGTGCCCCCACTGCTGCAACCCAGGCCCATTCACCGGCTCCCCACCAGCCCCTTCCGGCCCAGGGACAGTGCTTGGCCGGCTCCGTGTGGGCTGGGGCAGCTCTTCCCTCCCACCACCCCTCATCCCTCCCCTGCACACAGGACACAAGCATCCGGGGACACATGCCATGGTCACAGGGAGCCTGGGATCTGCCTCTTCCCTTACCTACCCAGGCTCTGCCTCTCCTCCAGGCAGGACTCCACAGTGCTGGGCAAGGAGGTGGACTGGGGATTTTTGGGAATGGGATGAGTCAGTGAAGGGAATCCCAGCTCCTTGTGACTCACTCAGGAGAGAAACTCCCCGGCCATAAGGTTGCAGCCCCAACCGGAGCAGGGGATAGAGGTTTGGGGGCTGGATGGGTGCTAGGGCCATGGCAGCAGAATCCACCCTCACAGCTGTAGGAGGTCACTGGCTCCTTGGACCGAGTGGAAGGGTGGCAGGAAAGGGAAGGAGCTGCGAATGGGAAGAATTGGAGGAAATGCTTATTTACCCCACAGAGTATCCCTGAGGAAGGGCAGGGCATGGTGCAGGCAGACAGTCAAAGCCGGCTCCCTGCATCCCACCCCACCACTCATCCCATGGGATCCCAGTCCCAGCCAGAGTGGTCTGCAAGCCCCAAACTGAGACCTGGGGAGGTAGCCACTGCTGGAGCTAGCAGGTTCCTCAGTGCCTGTTATCAAACCCTGTTTCATAGGATAACTCCTGAGAACTAGCCGAGGAGCACTATGGTCCTAGTGAAATGGGTCCCCCACCATCAAAGGCACAGACCGAGCACCCAGTCAGGATCCCCTGGGCTTTGAAGGCCCTGCTAGATAGGACTGCAGCCTGGCATGGGGGACCAGACCCTGCTCCTGAGTGGGCTGTGACCCCTCTCAGACATACTGAGATCCTCTGGAAGGATCCTCCTGGGGTTGGCATAACCTTGTGAAGGTCCCACATGCCACCTTCACCCCTACATGCTCATCTCAAGGTGCTCTGCTGGGTACCAGTAGCTTCCCCTCCACAAATCCTACCTGGGCAACTTGGTCCCCATGTATGAGAGAAGTCCCAGGACCCCCCATTCTGCCCAGTTTCCCGGGAACACCATTCTGGGGATGCTCAACATGGAGCCAGGCTCTGTTCGTTCTCATTAGCATAGCCACCAACAAGACATGGGGGCACAAGGGAAAGAAAACTGATTTGGTGGTGTGGCATTGTGGGTGCTTTGCCTGGACAGCCGTGGCCCCTCTCCTGCCTTCAGATGCAGAGCCTGGGCCCTACCCTGACATAGATACCCCATCGCTGCATCCTGCAGTGACAACCATGTCCCTTGCAGGTGGTAGGTACCCACATCCCTGGTGCCGCTGGTGGGGAGAGCTCTCCTCCTGGAGAAGCTGCTCACCCTAAAAAGCCCCTCCTAAGCCCAGCTCTGTGACAACTGTGAGTCCCCAGATGTCCCGTGCTTGCCGGGGAGCTTCGTACCTTTGGGTTTGCCATTCATAGCAGGCAGAGGCAGCAGGTCCCCCTTGGGCCGGGGTCAGTGTCCTGGCCTGCAGCTCTCTCATACCGTTCGTCTGTCTGTCCGCCGATGTGCAGGGCCCCCCCGGGCTGTTTCCTCCCACACTTCCCCTGCCCAAGGGCTGACATCACTGCTAAGCGCAGCAGCTCCAGCCAGGAATCAGGGATGGGAGGACGGAGGACGGGAGGGATGGAGGGATGGATGCCTGTCCCCCTTAGAGGGAAGGGGCCCCACCAGCACTGGCTGCTCCAGAAAAATGGCACTCCGTGGTTCCCCATCCTTCCCTTTTCACCACCCCACTGGGGAAACTGAGGCACAGGAGCAAGGCTGGGGACCACGCTGCAGGTCACTGTGGTGCAAACTCCCCCCCAGCCCCTCTCTGGGTTGCTTTAAAGCAGAGCGAAGAGCAGGGCTGCTGCCAGATGCTGGGATGGGGAGCGCAAGACTCCCATGGCTTTGCTGTGGGTTTCCCATAGCATTGGATCCCCCTGGCATGCCTGTGGGAACCCTGCAACACTGAGAAAATGGTATCCTTACTCAGATGTCCCCAGTTTGTGTCATCAGGGTGTCCAAAGCCTCAGAGGGGCTGGCTTCAGCCATGGCTTCTTCTCAAGGCTCTCCAAACACGCTGAGTGCCATTCCCACATGGAACCAAGTATGTCCGACTCCCCACAGGGTCCAGCTCACATGTGGCAGTGTGGCAAACCCACCTGCCCTCCATGCCGATGTAGCAGCACCTCCCAGCTCTACAGCTACCTGTTTAGGGCACAGGGATGCCCTAAACAACCAGGGGACTTTGTGGCACAGATGTCACCCCCCTCCAGCACTATTGGTCCCTGCACAGGTCCCAGGCCTGGGGTACCCAGGCCTGGCACCCCCTCCAGCTCGGATGGAGGATGCTGGAGCAGCCAGCTCCATGCAGGCTGGGACCAGCTGCCATCACCACGTCACTGGAGCAGGAAGAGCCACCTCCCTCCAGGCTCCTTTCCTGTTTGCTGCTGCTTTTAGAGTGAGGTCAGGCCAGGTTCAGGAGGAAAAGCACTGCAGCAGGGGCTTGGGGGTGCTCACAGAGATGGGGTGCTCCTGGACACAGTTAACCCCCTGCCTAGAGGGTGAGCAAGTTGCAGGGCTGCTCCCCAAGCCCTGAGCTGGTTCCCTTCTCACCGGTCCCTGTGAAGGATGGGCCCAGCACACTGAAGGGGAGGAGATGTGCCTCGATCCCTTGTAGGGTGACATGGCTCCTCCACCATGGGCACCCACGCATAGCCAGCCACAGCCAAGCTTGCAATGGTGCCACCAAAGAGCGCTGCTTCCCAAGGCATCCAGCCTCATTGGAAGAGCACTGGGGAAGAGCTGGTGAGCTGCACCTGAGGAAAAACCATCCCAGGACTAGCAAACAGTGGCATCTTGTCACCCACCTGCCTTCAGCCTCCATGCCAGTGTCATAGAATCCCAGACTGGTTTGGGTTGGAAGGGAGCTTAAAGCTCATCTAGTTCCAACCCCTTGCCATGGGCAGGGACACCTTCCACTAGACCAGGTTGCTCCAAGCCCTGTCCAAGCTGGCCTGTGTGTCATGGCGGGGAGCCAGCAGCCCAGCATGCTGCAAAGCATGTTGTGGGGGGGACCCATCTCCACCCCAGTCTTCAAGAACTTACACGAAGACCATGTCTCCTCCCTTGCCTGGTCGGCATGCATACCCCTGGCTATCCTCACCGATGGGCAGACTCCCAACCCAGCGGCTGCCACACACAGGGGAGACCACCTGGTTTTCCACCTCTTGCCGCTTCTCCCAGGCAAAACCATCACTCCTGGCACTGACCAGACTTCTGCAAAGCCTCTGCCGCAGTGCCAGCCCATGCCACCTCATTTGTTCTCATTAAAGGTTAACAAGAAAGCCCTGCTAAGGCTGCCAGAGCCGTGGCAGAACCATTCCCCACTGCCACGACAGGATGTCCAGGCTTCCCTACCGGAGGAGTGGCAGCGCGCACTCCGCCCCTGCCTGCAGCCCTACTGTGAGCAGTGCAGGCAAGCTGCCTGGCACAGCACCTCCCTGGGCATCATCCATGAAGAGACCACCAGGAAGAGGCAGGAGACGAGGGCTGTGTATTCAAAAGGTGCAGAGGGTGCTGGAAGAGGACATAGGCATGTGGCACCACACAGCACCCTGCAGGGCACTTGGCTGGGATACCCTGCAAAGGAAAGACAGAGGAAGGGCACGAGCTGTGGCAGCACTGCCAGGGCCTGGGCAGTATTTCCATTAAGTGAATATCTGCGGCCTGGCTGGAGACAGGGAACAGATACAGGGAAGGGGACAACTGGGTGCTGGTCAATCTCCCAGCTCAGGGGACTTCCCTGGATGGCCACCACCTCTGGTGGTTGCCTCCACCCATCCCATGCAGTAGCGATATGCATATGATACCCCAAGCACACCCTTTTTAGGGTGTCCGTGTCATGACTTCTCACCAGCCCCGGGGAGCTGCCCTGAGCATCCCAACCATGACAGCTGAACATGCAAACAAAAGCCTCCATGGGCAGCTGTGCTTGGATATGCATGTTCCAGCCATGCAGAAGGAAAATCCAGGCACCCCAGGAGGACATTACCACTTCCCTGCCCATGCTGGGGTACAGGACTCATGTCCCTGAGACCTCACAACCTGCCAGCACTGAGTCCTGGTGAGGTTCCCCAACACCTCCCTGGTGGCCCCAGGACCACCAGCACTGAGGCTGTGCCCACCCAGCCCCTGGAGAAGCCACCACCAGCCCCAGGAGCACAGTCCCCTACTGGCACCAGCATTTGAGACCAAGGTGATGGGGAAGCTATTTCAGGCTGTTCCTGGACAAGCACAACACGGACACGTGTCCATGGGAATGCAGCATGGAAGGGCACAGGCAGCCTCAGCGGGTGCACAGCAGGCCAGAGTCACCGCTGGCCAAAAGAGGCTGGGGAGGTGAGTGCCAGCACATGGGCACCATCCTGGTGAGGGGCCAAAGAGCCCCTGGCCATGGTGGAGACCTAGGAGAGGGCAGGAGGTGACAATTCTGTCAAGAAGACAGAATCCCAGGCTGATTTGTGTTGGAAGGGACCTCAAAGCTCATCCAGTTCCAACCCCCTGCCACAGGCAGGGGCACCCTCCCCTCGACCACCAGCCTGGTCCGGAATGTCTCCAGGGATGGGGCATCCACCACCTCTCTGGGCAACTTGTGCTGCTGTTTTACTACCCTCATTGTATAAAATTTCTTCCTTACATCCAGCCTGAATGTCCCTCTTTCAGTTTAAAACCATTACCCCTCATCCTGTCACAACAGGCCCTGCTATAATGTCTCCCCCCAAAAAGACCCACTGCCATGGCTTGAAGGAGAACTACTGTGAATGACCAAGTGACTTGTGGCCAGGCAAGAGCCATTCATAGTCTGGGAAAGCCAGGTCCTAAAGCTGCAGATGTTCGTTCCCCACCACAGGGCTACAGCTGACCCCTCTGACTTTAGTTTTTGCAGAAACCAGCAAAGCAGCTCCAAAACCTCCTGGCAGCCCAACGCTGCAGATCCTGTGCAGAGTTCTATCCACAGGGTTGATGCCCTGTGGGCTGGAGAAGGACCAGCCCCTGTGCCAAGCCAGGCTCAACCCCAGCCGGGCAGGCACCAAGGCTGCCGGTGGCATCCCTTGCCACCCAGGCACCGGGGCCACAGCAGCCTCCAGCCCTCCCCTCTCACAGTGTCCCCACACGGCAGCAGAAATAGAAGTGATATAAATGGCAGCCCTATAAATAACCCCAAGCACGAGGCAGTGAGCTCGTCCCAGCCCAGCAATGGCCTCAACCCACGCTGAGCCAGGCCTTGGGCTGTCTGCGCTCTTCCCTGGGGACCCCAAATGCCAGCTTCCTGCCCGCGATGGGTCTGCCAGGTCCTGTCCTCTAAGTCAGAGCCATGGCAGGAGCTCCAGTGCCCACCAGTGCAGGCTGGAGCCCAGCGTGGCGGCATGTCTGGGACATGCCCCTGTGCCACTGCCCAGCTCTTCTTGGGACAGCAGCAGGCACTGGACAATGCCTGACTCAGGTACCCCGCAACAACCCAGGTTGCAAAGCTCTTGAGCTCTGGCCAGGAGCCTCAGGCAGGGTTTGGGAACAGATGCCCCAACCCCAACCACCGTCCCTGCTGCAGATTAACAGTTATCCCTTGGTTGCACCCCAACACCTGCCTCATTGCTGCCCATCCCAGCAGCCCCATCCCTGCCCTTCCCATGGCTGCCGCATTCGCACTCTCAGGCCCATCACCTCGTGTCCTCCTTGGGGGCTCAGCTGCCATGACGCTAGCTCCCACCATGACTCTGGGGGGTTGTGGTGATGCACTGGGGACCTCCACCCACCAAAAACCAGCAACGCTGCTGGTGACCAGCCCTGTGGTGCCTGATTTTGCATGACACCACAGCCTGACACCCCAGCCCTGCCTGGGAACGCAGCAAAGCTGCTCCTCAGCCTCCAGCCAGGAGCTAGGTCCTCGGCCAGCAGAGGATTTATAGCAAGGCCATGTCTTCCCAGTGGTCCCTGTCATCTCCTTTGGGAAGCTGGCAAAGGTAAAACCCACTGAGACTGTTTGCAAGC
>NW_009934362.1:31088-31325 GCF_000696875.1 Nestor notabilis
AGGGAAAGATTTAATGATGTAAGGCCTTCCCAAGCACTTCTTGGCAGGCTAGGGAGGGCTGGGAGATAGGAGGATTGGGCCAGCAACAAAGCGAGATCTGTCTCATTAATTCCTCCGAGCATTCCTCCCTCTGTCACCCAGGAGGAGGAGGCAGCACGCAGCTGACATGGAGCACCGAGGTCCCTCAAGAGACCCCCACCCCGGAGTCTTGTCACCCAGCCGGGGCGATGGGGGGGA
>NW_009934363.1:0-33654 GCF_000696875.1 Nestor notabilis
TTGCCGGCTGGGTTTGAACCACGACACACAAGCATGTAGGTTTCATCGTAATCATGGAAGTAGGGCAGTTTCTTGAGTTGTCTCAACATCTGGGGGGGATTTAGAGCTACACAGCCAAAAAATCTTCTTCTGCAGTTCTCAGTTATTCCTTGGTTGAACAAAACTCACTGAAATCCATATATGTTTTGACTGAACAAGAACAAAGGAATGCAGAATACATTTAAAAGAAATTAAAATTGTTTCTCTGCCACAGGCTAAAAAAAAATCCCCCTTCCCTTGGGCTTTGGGTTTGATTTGTATTTCAATAAAAATAAATCAAAGTGGACAGATTAGTGTGTTTTGAAATGCAAATGCTTTGAAAACATTAAAGGACAAATAACCAGGTGGCATGTTCTCAGCTTATTTTTGTTTTGGTTTGGTTTTTTTATTTACCCTTTGTTCTTAAATGATGATGTGTATCCTAAGTGGCTGATGCAAAATTTTGCTCTATGCAGTAAACCAGCTGTAAGAAACAGGAAGAGTTTCTTCTGCTGTATTTTGCTATTACTCAACAATGCAAAGCAGATATTTAAAATAACGATGTCATTTAAATATTGATTCCAACGCACATCTTAAAGACTCTGAAAACTACTGGGTTGTTGCAGCTGAACCTTAATACAAGTAAATAGCAGCAAACTGTTTTCCAAGTGCTACTCAGATGCTGGGGTTTGAGAGCTTGTTTCTAATCTCACTTAAACAAGACAAGAGAAGCACCTGAGTCAGTGGTGGATTTACTTCAATATAGAAAAGAAAAGCAGACTTGAACCTACCCCAGACATGGTTTTAAGAGGCAGAGTGCCTATTCATAATTAATAGAGCAACATAGTGGTTTCAAGCTAATGGACAATGAATACACAGTATACAAAATACTTGCAGAGACTGCTTTGCACACTCTGACCTAAGCTCAGAAGTACAGCAGAATAGATATAACCTTCACTAGTTTCCTCAGTTTTACACATAAAAACATTTCATATTTTAGTTACATTTCTGAGGAAGTTGCAGCCCTGAAAACCCTTCTTATGCTGCTACCAGAAACCTACTAACACATGAATAGAGGTCTCCCCACATAGGGCATCCAATGGGGGAACTGTCAGCTTTACCCATATGCCAGCCTCCAACCCACAGCAGATCTCCATCCTCCACTGCAAAGGTCTCACACATGAAGCCAATCCCCAACATCATCTTTTTAATCACAACAGAGCCAAACATGATGGATTATAATTTTATGTGTAAAACTGAGAAAACAAAACTTCTAAGCTCTTTTTATTTCTTCAAATAGCTTATTTTAAAGGACTGAAGGAGTGCTTTCTGTTTGCTATGGATCATAAGATTTTATGAAAGCCAAGCAAAGGGAAGGAAGAAAGCCAAAAAGGCTTTCAGTGTGTCCAAGTGCTGAGAAACAAAGATGTTTCTAAATTCCTTAGACCACTCTGTGTTCTTCACAAGATATTTTCACAACAGTATTAGATGGAGAGCTTCAAGCCAAAATACAGCTCCAGTTTCAAATTCTTCCAAACCTCAGAGATATTTAAAGCCTGGCTTTGGGATATTTCACAAATTGCAACCCAGATTAACTGTTAAATTCAGCTTGAGGCTGTCTAGCAAGAGATTTGTCTGGTATAATCTGCAGACACCCCAATGAAACTGACAAATTTCAGTGAGCTGTTCTAAGAGACTTATTTCACAGAATATTTGAAATCCTTCAGAGAGAAAAGCAATTGTTCATGAGATAATAAAGTTCTAAATTTACGCCTAAGAAGGAAGGAAAAGCAACAGAAAACTGACATTGTGGTACAATTTCCCAAATTTGGGATGTTCTGTTATGGGAAGTGGAGTAAGTTCCATGTGAACATGTCTTATAAAGAACAGGGTACACATTACTGTGCTGATCTTGATCTAATAATGTATATTACTCTTCCTAAGAAGAGTGCCTGGGTTAGATAAAGTACTGTTCACTCCTACCACTATTTACTGTTGCCAGGGAAGCGTAGAAAAGAATGTGCTTCAGTGGGAGATACTGAGAAGGAATTTGGCCCACTCAGTATGTGCCATCTACACACCTGCTAAATTTGTTTGCAAAGATCACAACTTGTTTGCAAAGACAGTCACCAGCTTTGCATTGTTTAGTCACCACCATTGCAGCCTCCTTTCACAAAGCAGAAGAGCAGTGGAAGGCATTTCTGTAGTCCTGTTTGCCTACCAGGAATTACCTTCTCTAACATCAAGCAACTTCTGTATTATGAGGACTTTAAGCGGTCAGTACTGCCTGCAGATCTATGGACAACTTCAGAATAATAGGCATCAGCCCTTTATCCAGTTCTTAAATGATTTTTTAAGACCCTATTTGCATACTCAGAATATGTAATAAACACATCTGAAGCTTGCTGTACAGTACCAATTTTTCAACATAAATATATGTAGAAATTGTGAGAACTTAAATTTGTCATTGCAGCTACACAGCATTTCTGAGCCATCTTATGTAACATGGAAGGGCCAAAAGACCATCCTTTCCACATTATAGCTCCAGGTGACATTAAAGACAGCTGCTTTGCAACACAGAGTGCTCACCAGCTGGATGCTCAGGTGTGCCCATACTCAGCCCCATGTAAATCCATAGCCATTAAGTACTTGAGTACCCAGCAAGGTCCAAGTCCTTATTAGCTAGAGACAGACTGGCATTTGTAGGTGCCAAGACCCTTGCTCCAAGAAACCACAGCCATTACAGTCACAAGAATGTAATTGGAATAAAGGTGCTGTTCAAAAGCTGAAAACCATGAATTTCACATCTATAACTGCTCTTTTTAGGGACATGCCACATCCTGAAGCAATATTAAATACTGTGTTAGTTAGAATTCATAAATATGCTGTTTACTACACTTTCTAAGAGGCACTGTCACCTTGTGTTTAGACAGAGAATTTAGAAATGCAGATATGAAGATTAAATGCAACTTAAAAGATAAATAGGGCTTCACCCTGTACAGCAACACATTGAGAAGCCAGCTTCCGCCAGTGCTCCCAGCATTTTCATCACTCGGCTCTGTACCAGAGTAAGGCCCTTTAACCTCACCTGGAGGATGCATGGAAGAATACTTTTTAACAAGCAAAGCACATTTTAAAAGTTGTTCTGATACACTATGGACCTGATTCTCTTTACTTTTCTTTTACATATCTTTAAGTGGTGTTTTGCACAGCTGTGCTAGAATGGACACAGTCAATCTATCAAGAGCAACAGACTGACACTGAACTACAAGCCCTCAAGAATTAAATATGTGCATCATGATAGCTTGCACTGGAGAATGAGAATGAGCTGGAATTAGAGGAGCCTCTATCCTCTGCAACCAGAGCATAACAGGAACTGTGTAACGCTGAAGTACAATTGTGGTTTATAATCTCTTTTCACAGATGTAAATAGCAGACTAGCATGAAAATTGGCCAGTAGTTTAATATACCAACAAGGTTGATACAATGAAAATGTTTTATAACCTTAATGTTTAATCCACTACCTCTTAGGATAAGACAGCATTACAAGAAGCAGCAGTTATTACAGCAGATAAGATACTTTCTGAACACCAAAACTTTTGGGAGGCAACCCTAGTAGCTTTTTCTTTCCAAATATATTTTCTCTTTATGAATTCAGTAGAGAACATCACTTGCCCAGTTTCAGCAAAACTGCAGCCAGATGTCAGCTTTGATCTCATCACCACATAATGAGGACAGATAAAGGACAAATAGGTTACACTGCACTTCAGCAATAGGAAGAATTAACTTCACTGTTCTTTGCAGCACCATCTGGGTTTGGCAAAGTTAATTCTCATGCATATCAAGAGTTCTTTCAAGGAAATAATTTTGTTTTCCAAATGCTATTCCTTCCTGTTTCTTCTGGATATGTAAAGCCTGACCCTTAACCTACTCCTTCTGTCCTCATTATTCATACTTTAAGCATGTTAAAACAAAAAGTACTGCAGACACCTGCTAGAATTAGTGCAAGTCATTTGAAGCACATTTTTAGTAGGTAAAGTAACATGCTGTGATGTATCACTCATCAGGACTGAAGTGAGAGGACCAGAACACTCTGGTCAGAGCTACAGACCAGGAAAACGAGGAACATAATTTCAAATCTGTTTTGTGGTAGATGCCAGGCAGCTGGCCAACCTTAGGTTCCCTCCCACAGCAAGGGACCAGCCACCCACTACCTCCTCACATCCCGAAGAGATAAAAGACCCAGCAGCACTTGAAGATCAAGCACTAGAGAAACACAAAGTATAACTATTTCACCGCACATAGCCCAAGCTCTAAAGTAAACGGGTCAAAACCACTCCAGCCACGCACTTCTCAGCCTCCTCCGCTAAAAGGCCAGTGAGTCATCAACTGCATCCTTTAGATGTACACTGCATTTCAGACTCTCCAAAAGGCAGAGTTTCAACAAGCCATGATCTCCTTACCCAGATGGCCCCAACAGTACCTTTCTCTTGATAGCTTCCTTCATGCAGCTGAACACCTTCATAGCGCAGCAACCCATCAACCCAAAGCATCTCCTATAGCAGCTCAGGCTTTCATCAACTGCCCTGGGTCACCTAGCTGGCTTATATACTGGCTGTAGGGTGGAGCTGGAGGGCAGGTAGTTCCCTTAAAGGGCCTGTTGCACAGTAAAAGACCTTCCAGCAGGGTCATAGGTCTTTGCAACCAGACCCTTACAAAAATGGGGGGTTTTCACTTTCATATATGTTTTTTTCATTTCAAAATGCACAACACACTCATGTCTTGGTCATACATCATATCATGTCAAATAAATCATAGAATCATAAAATGGTTAGGGTTGGAAAGGATCTTGAGATCATCTAGTTCCAACCTCCCCACCATGGGCAGGGACAGCTTCCACAACTGTTCTGTGTTCTTCTCCTACTAAGCACATAGTAGGCATGACAGATTATAATATAATTTTTCATCAAATTTATTGTAAAAATCTTTAAGGACAGCTGCTAATTAGCAGAGCTCTAAACCACCTTATTTTTTTAGATCAAAGCATCCCCTATTTGAGTTTGTAATGAAATAGCCTAAGACTTTGAAGAAGAAAAGAAGTATATTAATTAGAGAAAAAAAAAGTTATTAGTGTTTGTGGATTAGCCTGCAATCTTTTCTTTTAGTACAATTCTATTGATTTTTAATTTCACTGGAAATGCTGACATATCCAAATTTCCAAAGAAACAGATTTCAAAGTTTCAAGTTTCTCTCCTAACTTACTGTAACTTACTCCACTTGTGGCTGTTCCCTCCTTATTGGTTCCAGACATTGAAAGACTTCATCTTCAAATGCGTAGTGACAACCATGTTTCCTGCACTGTCATTTCTGCCAAGTACCCAACAGGTTTATTGAACTCTCTTCATGTCATTGCATAAAGAATTAAAATATGATAGCATCAGGGACATTCTCTGCCATGTTATGTCTCACTGCATCAGTTAAAATAAATGGAGAGAAGACAGGAATAAGGCAAATCTAAAGTTATATTCCCCTGAATGGATCACATATCTGAAGTGCTTGGGAAGGCACAAAGATCATGTTTGTGGTTCCTGGAAGTCTGTGGGAGTCTCAATGCTGAAAACTTGACCCATTTTATGTTGTTGGAGACATATGTTTCATTTTTCCTGCTGTGAGCTTGATGGCATGGTGTGGCTTTTCTCTCACTTGCTGTCACAAGGAATATCTACAATAGCTTAGACAGTGTACCTTGTTACTCTGTAGGCGTGTGTGTGAGAACACCAAAACCCAATGGGAAATCACATATCTTAGCAGGGTGGGGGGGGAAAAAGGTCCTCTACAGACATTTTAAAAACATTCACTGAAGATGTCAATCCACACACACAGATGCCAGATCTGAAACCTATTCTGACAGTACTGTTAAGTTTCCCCTTAAGGTTCAGGAGCTTTGCAAGATGACATGATATAAAGCAGCTTAGGATTTTAGGTGAATGTGTTAGATATTTGTTAGAAATAGTTCCATAATATTTGATATGGCTGCACTATAAAGAGTGGGCAAAATATGATGAGGAAATGTGCTTGTCTCTATAGTCATAGGAGGGGTTTTAGCACTGAAACTATGTTTGATCTCACTTTTGATATTAATTGCTTTTATAGGTCATTTCAGTATTGTCTCATTGTAGAAGATTGGACTCATTAATATGCAGCAGTTAAAATCCTTTGCATTTTAAAATGCTAATTTTTAGGTGTCCATATGGCAATAAAATCAGGCTTTGAGCCATCCATCCATATCTTTATATGTCTGTCTATATAAAAAACAATTTTGTGGTCTAGTGAGTAGGGCACTGAACTGGGAGTTGGAACTGGGTCTGTTCCTGTATCTGCCATTGACTTCGGGAATAGGAACATGAACACATTATTACAGGGTACACTTAGCTGTGAACTTCCCATATGCCATCTACTTTTCAGTAATGCCCCCCAAAATAAACTTCTATCCTACAGAAAAGCAAAGTAATTCAACCTGTTAATGAAAAGTACAGGCTGCTGCTTGGTGTTCATTGAGAGGTACCACAGCTGACCATCAGCTGAGTTATAGCCCTGAGCTGATTGTGGCACTGGAGTTTCACATCCCTGGGTGGAGCTTTTTTATGTGGCTACTGCATTGCTCTGCTTTTTGGAAAAGTTGTGTTGGAGCTCTGTACATTCCTTCTCTTTCTGTCTCTTGTATTTATTTGTGCTGCTTACCCTTTTGTCAGTCTAAAATCTCTCACTGCATGTAAGCTTAGGGGGTGAGGGGAAGGAAGTATGTTCAGGAGGATGCAGGCTTTTCCAGCAATCCTGAATGCAGCCATATATAAATTATAAAAACAGTGAGTGTCACGCCTGACATTTAGAAGAAGGGTGTTTACTTGTAATGGAGGAAAGAAATTTACAGCATCTTCAGGTACCATAAAGTGGATAAATGCAGATACGACATCTTTATTGCTTTTCCTCAGCTCTCATTCGTGAATTTCAACTTCTCTATGTTCCTTTTCTTGTAATATTTTCCCTGTTGGATTTTAAATTTGTTTTCAAACAAATAAATGAGGATGTGCTTTCTCTAGCTGAATACTTTGGATGACACTGAAGCTGCTCTACCTGGTGAGATCGAACATCACGTTCTGGCTGAGATGCTGAAGACGGTTCCTGTTGGGATAGCTTAATTGCACTTCTGCTAATTATCTTTCCGTCTAAGTCTTAGTCATTTTCTTTTAGCAAAGTTGCTCTAAGTCAAAACCTGCTAAATTAGTACTTATAAATTCTGCCTTTCATCTCTGTCCTTACTACTTATTCAGCCCCAGGTTGGAAGAGGTAGAAAGATCTAAGTCTGCAGCTCTTCTCAGAAAGTCTGTGAATTATGGTCTACTTGTGTTCAAAGCACATCACCAAAGCTGGCCTCTACTCCCAAGGAGAAATGGACCCATCTGTTCCACTCCTCGCAGAAATGTTTCTCAGAAAATGGTAGCTTGTAGTATTCCATCTTGAATCAGCAACCTCTAAATTACTTTTCCTGCCATAGGAAACATTTTGCCATGGGCAGAGAACATAGTCCATGTAGCCTGCAAAAGGCTATTTTTGCATCACTGATGTCTCTGAAATTAGTTTGAGGCTAGTCAGTGATTAAGGGTCAGTCAACATGTACTGGCTAAATGAGTGGCTGTTTTTTTCTTATCTGAAGTAGTCTTCTAAACTGAAGCCTTGTTCAACAGAAAAGGTTTCTATTCTTGGGAAAACAAATTAATAAGAATTTTCATCTTCTCATTATTTAAGTCTTTTCTTCCCCCCAAACAAAAACACTATCTGCAACTGCTGCAGCCAAGAAATGACATGAATAATTCATTCTAATTTCACACCATTTAAGCTACTTTACTAGCTTCTAATTAACATGTGTAGATTATTTAAGGACAAGAAAATTGCTTTGAAATGCAGGTAAGAGTAAGCTGACTATCCCCATGTATTATGTGATTTGATGCCTTCTCAGAACCCAGCTGTGCTGATGAATTTCCTAGGGTTATAGCAGCTGAGGACAAAAGCTTATTTTTTCAAGAGTGGGCTAATGACATCACTGCAGATACCATGAAAATTCTAGGATTCCATGCAGATTGGAATTTTTTAAGTACAGTATTTAACTGCTATTTCCCCAGCCTGCTATGGCAGCAGATGTTAACAGTGACATAGGCTAAGGCTTTCTCTGTCATTTCCGTGTTGCCTTGGAGTTGGCCTGTCAATAGGCATTGCAACTGGTCTTTACAATTCAACCATCTAGTTTTTGTATGCTCAAGATTATTTTTTCTCTTTGAGTGCCTAGAAGAGTGTACCTGAGAGCCAAGAGTCAGTTTACCAGAACAAAAAGCTGCCTTCACAGGCAACCTGTGGCATCTACATTGTCTGTCATGATGGTGGTGTAAGGGCAGACCTGGCTGCTAGAAGATCTTAAATCCCCTTTTTCCAAACCTTGTAGAGTAGACAATCTGAGGCTCCTTTTTCTGGGATGCTCCCTGGAAACCGTTAATCAGGAATTACTTGACATGAAATAGCATGTACCTCAACCTGCTTTTCTCTTCCTATCTTTGAGGCTGGCTGGGAAATACGACTGTGTTTCCAACTCCTCTTTACCCCAAAAGAATCTGTCTGGACTTGGAGAGCAAAATAGAACTCCCACTGCACTGAGCCAGAAACCCAGTGTTCCCTGAGAACAGGCAGATGCTGAAAGCAATGATACCGAAGCAGAGCTCAGCTCTGCGTCCCACTAGCACGACAGTTACAGTTGCACTTCAGTTTACAAATGCAGCACAAGCACCTAAATGTCCTTGTGAGAACTATTGTTCCTCTCAGATAATGCTGTGCTTAGGGATTACAGGCAGATACTTCTAAATATTTTGCCAAAAAAATGCCTTCTGATACTTGGATTTTACATTCTTCCTCTATATAACATTTACTGAGGTGTGCGTTCCACTGTCTTCCAGTAGTTCTTCTTGCCCTGTATATGTGATTATTGTGTTTGCACAGTGAGTGGTCAATGGTACAGCAGCAGTCATAATACTGCATTATTCATAATGCCTCCTGCTTGAAACCTTGGGCACTTCAGGCTGTTTTCTGCCTTTACACACATAATGGGATGTGTCTATCCTCTTGTGAAGGTTTGTAATAGAAACCTGCATGCAAACCCTTTGTCAACACTCCTTTTGAAGACTGGAGGAGGATCTATGGCATCCATCCTATGGCAGTCACTGGAAACAGAGAAATCACAATCTGAGAGCACTTATTTCTT
Organism: Nestor notabilis; assembly: GCF_000696875.1. NCBI lineage: Eukaryota > Metazoa > Chordata > Aves > Psittaciformes > Psittacidae > Nestor > Nestor notabilis. Next base: position 9,326 of record NW_009934363.1, read on the forward strand.
CCCCCTGGAGAAAGCAATCTTGAATAGGTAACACAGAAAGGAACATATGTCCCAGAGGTGAGAAGACTCACCTCTGGTCCCTGTGGTCAGCATCTATCATGTTGTGAGCAAGTCTGTATGTACTCAGGGTCATTATAATACGTAAGGCTCCTGGGGCTTCCATGGAAGAAACAATAAAACAAAAATTCAAAGCAATATGGCCACTCCACACTGGGAAGAGAATAGTATGGAGAACTGGCCTGAGCGTTGGCCAGGGTGAATAGTAAACTCACCTTAAGTTTGGTGAAAGAGGTAATTATACCTAAATTGCATTTCATAATTAAGAAGATACAAAAAATGAATCAGATCTTATCTTCAAATAAAGTTAATCTAAGCACCAGGGTTTTATCACTGCTGAAGGAAACAGTGGTTATCAGATAAATGGCAAATGCGTTTTCAAGCTGATTAGTTAAAAACCTAAAAAAAGGGGAAAGGAATCACAATTCTGTTATACAGAACAATCTGAGCATTTCTAAAATAGTAAATAAAAGGTAGTATAATAAAATATAGTAAAGGATAATAAAATCCTCATTAAGCTTCTGAGGCCTATTTGGTTTGTTTTCTTTCTAAAGAAATATTTTGACTCTGCAAACAAGCAGAGGCAAAACTTGGGTTCACGCAAGGTTTTAATTGAATGTTAATGCTTTGTCAAGCCTGAATGCTTCTGAAAAGTTCCTCCTTGTCACACGCCCTTTATCTGGCTGATTCCTGTGGATTGATCAGAGACACACGCTAGTGTGTGTTTTGGCAAGCATTACCCTGACAAAACCCATGATTTTATTTCAATTTTGGACCATTGAGGCAGGACTATGCTGAGTTCATTTTAGCCTGTGGAAGGAAATGACTGAGATGCAGGCTGAGGGGACCTTTGTAAACACCACCTATTCCTTTGTATCTGGAGCAGGAAGATGTTTGATTTCCAGCTGACACTGATGTTGATGACAACAATCTAATACTTCACGACCTAGAAGTCTCAGCTGGAATTGCATGGTACTTGCTGCATAAAAACGTGCTGAGAAACAGATGTTCATCTGAAGATTTTCAGTCCTGGGCCCCAGTCCTGTGGAAAGTCTGTGCCCTGCTTATTTTTACAGATCTGTCTAAAATTCAACTTGTGTAAATATTTGCTGGATTGAAATTCAAAGGGACAGAACAAGCAAAAGATTGAACGAGGGAAAGAATTATCCTCATTTCACAGCTGCCCTGGTCTGCTGGCACTGAGTTTATCTGTGCATAAAACCAGCATAAATCACTCGTGATCTGGATCAGATGTGTCCTGCTGGGCAAGCAGCAGAGCACAGATCGAAGATTTATGATCACTGAAGCAGAGACCTGGGCCCCTCTGCCAGGAGAAGATGAAACATCCTCTGGGGGACTCTGTCTCTCTCTCTGACAACAGTGTAGCCTATGCAGAAAGCTTGGACTAGACACCTAATTTTAGATAGCTAATTCTTTTTTTAGATATGAAGTTAGGTCAGATGAATTTCTCTTCTGAGAATTGACTTGACCAAAACCAAACATGAAGTCTTTTGCATAAACTAGATCCTGTGCTTGGGAAAATACAGGAATAAGACCTAAATTACTGGGCAGTATTTGGGGATTTGGGTGGAGTGTGTTGGTTTGCATTTCTCTTTTTGAATTGAAAAATTGATTTTATCAGAAACACAGAGACACAGAAAACTGAGGGGGAAAATATGCTTTGCAGGGCGTGTGATACCAGTACGTTAGGTTTCCCAGCTAAAAGCTGGTATGATGGCAGAATGCAGATATAAGTCAGAATTAATTGACTTTTAACTCTTACCATATCTGCCACTAATGTTTCCTTCAGCTACGTGCTGCTGGACAGCCTTAGTGTAAATGAGAAAACACCATAATCTCGTACATTAGCCTTCTAGGAAATAGATATAAAAAAGACCAGTCGTTTTTGGTAGCATATCCCCAAGTTCTGGGGCACTTAGAAACATGTGAAACTTTGCTCAGTCCCCCGTGCCCTTTAACTGAGCTTGAAGTCAGTAAAAGACCTCAGCCATATAATTTCTTGGCATCTGTATTTAGGAAAAAAGAGATGCCAAAAAGATGGAGAAGAAAACCACCTCACAATACTCCTGGTGTCCCCGTGGTCCTGCTGCTGTATGGGAACATCTGTCATTCATGCCTCTTTCCCTCCACAGTCTGGCTAAGGGTAAATTTCCGCTGAATCCTTCAGTTCTCAAATGAAACAACATTTGGATCTAGTGGACACTAGAAATGTCCTAATTTACTATAAATTGTTCCCACACTGCACTGGCATAAATCCAAATACTTTACCAGAAGAGTGATGAGGCACGTTGCTTACCTTTAGTTCCCCCAAGCCGGTTGTTTCCCACAATGCTGCCATCTTGCAGTTGTAGGTAATGTGATGTTTTACACTTAGCGCTGCTATTACCTCCTTGCTGTACCTTTATAGTCTGAGCATTCAGATAGAGATGAAACCCATTATACTTCACAGCAGTTTGAACACAGGTCCTTGAGCTGATTTATCTCCTTTATCCCTGTGTGGTTGGGTTCTCTCCACTACTTCACTCTCATCTCCCTGATTTTTTAACTACGGGATGTGACTAGTGTCTGAACTGTAATTTTCAGTGCTTTCAGACATGGTTAAAGTACAATAAAATCCTCCTGTTCACTGCTTGTGTTTGGATCAAGGTGAATGGAGCTAAAAATAGTGTCTTTAAAAAATAAGCATTTTTTTTTCTTTAAATTTGCAGTTCTGAGCATGTTCATATTTTGCTGAGGTTTTGAAAACAGTTTTAATTGGGTATGGTGCTTTACGGCTTTTACACCCTTTCTTCTCCAGCACTAAAGATGTTTCCAAAAACAAATATAAAAGCCAGATTGACCCTGATATAAGCTGTAGCTTGGTTAATGCCAAAAGACAGTTGTTCACAGTAGCACAGGATGGTTTCCTCACTGTGTTCAATGGAGGTTGGACATTTTGGTGGTGAACCTTATGCCTCTCCCTCCTTGCTTTTCAGACTGAACAGTTCCACCTGATAATTCTCTCACAATAGGGTAGCACCAAGAGTGAATAGCCAAACTCTCTCTCCTCAGGGGTCTGGGCAGTCATTCAGATCTTTAGGACCCTTAGGCCATTTTTGCACTTGGCTGGAGAAACAAACCTGTAAGTAAGGTGAAATTGGGTACCCTCACCTAGTATTTTCTTCACCAGCTCCTTGCTTACCACCATGCAGGGCGCATAGAAGTGCACATAAAAAGAGCTACCACATTCTAATGCACCAGGATCACACTTGGCACCATGGTGTCCAAGAGCCCTGCCTTGTGTTTGTGGTGTGACAGTCATCCATGGGGTAGGCAGTCACTCACTAAGGTGGACAGGTCAGCTTTAAGGGCAGTGTGTTGGGTTTTTTTGGTGCCCCAGGACAGCTGTACCCAACTCTGGTGGAGCTGCAACGTGTGGCTGCCGGAAACGTTGGGTTGTGTCTTCTGAAGGTCACAGACTGGATCTGCTCAAGATGTCCCTTGCAAAATGTAATGTCAACAGCTGCAGAGAGGGGAAAACACAGGGGAAAAAAAGTCCTTTCGAGTTTACACTTAAACACAGTACAGTGAAGCCCGGTGTTGTTATCAGCCGACAGTGTTTCGGGCCATTATCTGGCTTGACAGCTCCAGGCCTCCAGGCAGCCCTTCTAAATGCTGCTGCTGATTTGTTGCAAATGTTAAACAGACATTGCACTTATTTGTCAGCAATATAACTCTCCCCTTTTGCCCTCTGGTCTTCAGGCACATATGGTAATGTGTGGGTTTCATGAGAAATGATCCACTCCTGCATCAGAAAGTAGAGAGCTCCCAGTGCCCATCTTCACAACTGAGTTGTTAGATGACAAACATACATTAGAGGGAAGCAATTGCCCATCACAGAGCCCTTTCAACCTGGTGGCAGATGTGACTGTAATCTTCTTTTAAAATAGATGCAAGGTGCTTTCTGTGGTCAAGAGTATTTGCTCTCATTGCTGGGGTTGCATGGCAGCGAGCTACCAGGGGGAAGTTTACGTGACTGATCTACTAAAGTCAGGGAATAATAGCTGAAGCTGATTAATTGTTTTGTTGCTTAAAGATAAGCATGTGCTTAAATGCTTCACCATATTGATTTAAATTCTTGTACACTATTTAAAACTTTAATTTTGGTGAAAGAAAGAGTAACAGAGGGAATATATATTTATTACTGAGATTTATGTGCTGTTCAAGTAACACCCCAAAGCCTTTTTTGTTTCCTCATTTTTTGTATGAATAAGGTATATGCAAAACCTGAGCAGGTTTTTGACATGTAATAATGTGCTAGTCATAAGTAAATACTGTTAACCATAGCAAAGAATTTACCTGGCTCAATTTTCAACTCAGTGCAAGGAGAGCCATTCAGAACTACTAATATGATAAGCTAGGGAGTTTTAGTGTCTGGAAAAATGCAGAAATCAGGGTAATGGTACTGGGATAGGACACTGGAATAAGCCAAAATAAAAAGGAGAAAATGTTGCTAAAGACAATCTGAGTCTGGTTTTATAAACTTTCACTAAACCAGGGCTAGGATGCTATTAAACCACCCCAAAACCAAACAAACAAAACCCCTTTTGAATAGCTCTTGAGCACAAGGAAAGGATTTTTTTGCAAGTCTCAGTCTGCGTTTCCAAGCTATGAAAAACTTCCAAAGCTGAGCTGTGGAACCATCTCTGCCTTCCTGCTGTTAGAAGCTTGGGGGATATTTCTGGATATGAGTTCAGGAGCCAGCATGTGCCCTGCAGCTATGTGCCGCACAAGACGAAACAGCAGCATCCACCTTCCCAGAGCAGCTACGGAGAGTAACAACCCGTTGATCCTATCAGTAAGGCATGGGCTGCTTTGAATTGCTAAACTAAACCAGTCATGAAATAGGAAAGAGAGTCTTTCAGCCTCACTGAAAGATCAGTACAGTCAGAGATGCTGGAAGGATCCTATGCCTTTTCTATGTTACTAAAGTTTTATTTAAATAACAAATAAATTAGGGCTTCTGCTTAGGGTTGTGCTGCCTTCATGTATTTGGTGAATCTCCTACTGATTTTACTGGCAGCTGAGTTACATCCACAATGAATATTTTGGCAGATCCCACCCAAAAAGCCTACAGTTTTCAATTATTAGGGGGATCTTATCCTTATGGCAATTTCTGAGTGAAAAACATTCTTTTTACTGACAGAGGAAAGCAAATCAACAAACTCAGCCATGGCTTTCAATGCCTCCCTAGCCACCAACTAGTATCTGAGTAATGACTTGCCATTATTATTCCAGAAACGTGCCTAAAAACAAATGAAAAGACAGTGAGTGGTTCTTTGGTAACATTTCCCAGCATAGATTTTTTTGATTAAATTAGTCTTACTAGTTTATAAATGTCATCTGCATACAATGGGCACCAAAGTTCCCTTTTCTTCCTGTTGAAGATATGCCATATACTGAAATTTTATTAAAACTTTTGTTTCCCATTTACAAACACACACGATTTTTTTTTCAGTCAGCTTCTCCTTATGAAAAATGCTCACACAATGAGCGTTTTTCCCTCATGGAAGGAAAAATTAAGGTTTATGTCAGGATTTTGAAACTAATGAGTCGTCAACACAGTGTTTCCTTTCATTTCTTCTGCCCCTGGCCCATCAGAGGTCACCTCAAGAAACAGTGTGTGAAATCAGGCCAATAGTAGGTTTTAGATGAATTAGAAAGAGATTTGGATCAGGTATTATCTGGTGCTGAGCCATCTCTAAATAAAATCAAATTATCCACTTCAGAGCCACTCATTATCTGATCACATTTTTGAGTGGACGATGATGGTTTTTTACTTGGACTACAGTAACCTCCGCTTAGATCCTGGCACTGCTGATGAATATATCATGTGGTCATGCACCCACAACACAGCACTTATTTGAATACAATCAGCTTCAGAAAACCTATCACTAAAATTAAGCAGATATCTTTTCTGTTCCTTTGCCATGGTATAATTTGGCTACTTTATGCTTACTTATTTACTGAGTAAATAACCTTTAAATTCAGATGAAAGAGGATACAATAGACCAGACTCTGATCCCATTCCTCATATTGCCAAATACTGCAATCAGGAATAGTTCCTCTGAGATGAGCATGGAAAAATGTGCTGGAGAACAGATTTTGAAAGTTTCTGTCTCCTTTCCCAACACTGAGATTCATTAAAAATACATTAAGTACTGGCAGCATTCACATACAAAAGTACAGCAAGTCGCAGAAATACATCAGAACACTATCTCTTATCTCTGTTTCAGTTGCTTTGCCTATGCAGAAATGGGTTTGCTGGTAGTGGGAAGCTTGTGGGTCAGTTTTTGTGTGTGGTTCATACACATAGGCATACTTTGATGCACACACATGCTGAAAAAAGGTGGGGTTTGGTAGCTTTAAATCAACTAAATTCAGGCATGTGAGTAAACCTACTGACATCGTGACCTAACACCTAGAGCTGGGGCTCTGTATGGATCATAAAAGCCCCACTTCTGGACTTGCCTGTCACAGGAACATATGGAGGAGCTAGTCTTGCACACATGACTCTTCCCCACCAAAGTCAATGGTTCTGATGTTCAAATCTGGGGGGTGGACATGCTGCCTTGACTGACTTCAGAGGAGCAAAGCTGCTTTGAAACTCTTTGCCAGCAGGAGCTCATAAGTCAGGACAGACCCTTGATCAAAGATGTGCATTCCCAAAAGTGGCCTGAGACTGGAGCAAGGCATTTAAAAGGAGAATGGCAGAATGGGCTTTAAAGGCTGAAATATGTGAGAATAGAGTTTCCTGCCACTTGGGAGTGTCTCATTATTCACAAAATGCCAACTCTTTAATTCTTATAAACAACAGTGTATCATCTTTCTGTCATTAATTTAAGAAATGGCTAGAAAGAACAGGTTTTATTCCAAGTGTTAAAGTGACATGTTGCTCTTTTCTTCTTGCTTTCCATGTCTGTTTCAGACTACCCCTCTCCCTACTGATTTCTGGGCATATTCAGAAAGGTTAGACCTTGAAAAAGGATTGAACCATATTTATTTTTAAGCTTCTCCACCCAAATAAAAGGGGCACCTTGAAATATGAAGGAATATTTTATATAACTGCAAGGTAAAGGAATCTTTAGTTTCACAGATTAGCCATGCCCCTCTTTTTAATTCAAGGACAGAAGATGAACTGTAACTGTACTAGTTCCCTAATTGCAGGTTTTTTATGAATATAATTAGATTTTTCTCTTTTTTGCTGTATCCATCCTGCTCTTTTTGTACTTTAAAAGATTTCTTTGTTTAGAATTGTAATGATTTCTGTTAGAAATTATATTCATTTCAGCTCCTGTCTTTTATAGTATTGATGGATGCCGTTAAAGGACAGCTCTGCTTTGTGCAGAGCTGGCTGCATTTTAATAGTACATAAAAGGATTTCTGCATAATGGTAGACTATGGACTTGCCAGCCTTGAACAGGGGTGATAGAGGGAGTCACTCTTTAATCACCCCAAGGATATGCAGAAAGTCACTCTTGGCAGTTTTTCATCTGTTTCGTCTGTTCATCTGTTCACCTGTTCTAGCTGTAATTTCTGTCAGCCCCTTGCTCTGTCCATCACTGTCTCCAGCAGACTCTAGCAATTCAGCCACAGACAAAACTCCCACCCTCAGTGCATTAGTTACTACCATTGCACTGTTCTTGTTGCAGAGTCAGCTGAATGGACTGTGCATTTGTATCTCATGTAGCCACCAAACTACTAGCCTCTGACGCAAAGGGCAAGAGGCGTGGGTGCACAGGAGACATTGGTACCCAGCCTCATCACTTCAGTAGCATCTTTGATAGCCCCAGTTCTTTGTTAAAGGAGCCAAGCCCTGAATAGATGTTATGGGGTCAACTATAACACAGTGGCTATTTGTGTTATAAAATATAGGCAATCCACTTTGCATATTCATATTACCTCAATGAAGGCTGCAATTTGGAAGCCGTGTCCTAGTAAGGAAAACAGAGAAAAAGACCACCACTTTCAAGAAAGCAAGTAGACATGGAATGCAGCAAACCTCAGCCAGCTTTTGAGGATCAGCTTGCTGAAAGCATAAAAATAATGATATAAACTGCCCCAAGCACATCAGGAGCCAGAAGCCTTCCTGGGAGTCTGGAGGGCAGGTAAGTGCGATGGAGCCCATAGGGAAGATTAATTATGTACTTCAATGTTCACAGCTCTAGAGTTCAAGTAGGGTACCTCACTAGAGTCTTTCTCTACAGGGGACAAGGCAGAAGAACTGCCTCAAACTGAACCTCTGGTAGAAGAGGTCTAGGGATGAATCAGTAGGATGAATAATAACAAATTGCCAGGAGCACATGGGCTTCACTCATGAGTTTTAAAGGAACTCAGATATGAAATTGCTCAGTTGTTAATGGGGGGATGTAAATCTGTGGTTTGCATCATCTTCAGCACAGAGCAAGTGAAGGTTGTAACTGGTGTGTCGATTTTTTTAAAGGCTTCAGGGAAGTGTTGCCTGGAAAGTTGCAGGCTGGCAGGACTCTAGGGTGCAAAGGACAAAAATTATACTAAAGGATGGAATTAGAAGACAGAGGGATAAAGATGACAAAATGTGAAAGAATGAGGCTTTGCAGAGAGCGTCATCACAAATATTTTTGCTTTTAAGGAATCAGTGAGTATGTAGGCAAGGGTGAACTCATTGCTACAACATAGCAATGAAACAATTCTCAAGAGCTTTTAACAATTTCTCTCCATGAAGGTTCTTAAGAAAATTAAGCTGTTATGGGATGAGAGAGAAGGTCCTTTTGTGATTTAGTAAGTGAATAAAAGCCAGGAACAGCGTTCGCAGGTTGGAGTGATGTTACCCTATGCCGTTGCATAGGGTCTGTGCTTGGGGCTGTGTTATTCAGGGTGTTCACAAACAATATGCAAAAAGATAAAGTAATACCATTTCCTGATGGTACAAGTTTGTTCAGGGCAAAATAAATGTAAGGTCCTGCAGAAGCTTCTCATGGTACTGAGGGACTGGGTAATAAAACAGAAGATTAAATTCTCATATTAAGAAATGCAGAATAATGATGGTTGTGAAAAACAACATTAATTATAACCTACACAGTGATGAACTGTAGATTAGCTATTAACATTCACGAAAGAGATTTTGGACTCGCTTTGAACAGCACTATGAAAACATTAGCTCAAGGCTCAGTGGGAATGAGTCAGAAGGTGCAGAGAATTTTAGAAATTATTAGAGAAGGAATAGAGAACATACCAGGAAATGTAATTAGCCACTGTTCAGACCGCTTGAAATCTGTGTATAGCTTTGGTTCCCCTGAGATGTAGAACACAAAAAAGCACACAGAAAGGCAGTGATGATGTCTGAAATTGCAAAAGAGCTTCCTCATCAAGAAGCTGAACAAGGAATGATTCTTCTCATTATATGAGGAGCCTTAGGCCTCAAAACAAAAAAAGGCCAAAACAAATTTTGAAAAAAATTCAAAAGAAACTTTTTCCTGCAGAAGACGTCTTTAAACTGTGGGACTTATTGCTGCAGGATATTGTGGATGCCGTACTCATTCATGCTAAAAATTAGGAGACAGATTAATGCAGGGAAAGTGTACCATGCCATTCTGTGATAAGGGGCTGATAAATCCATGATTGGTACAGCCTCAGTAAGCTGGGAAAATGGACTAGGGAAAGGATCAGTCTTCATTTAATCTGTTCTTGAATCTTTTCCTTGAACATCTGGAAGGAGCAAATGTCAGAGATAGGACTCAGGGCAGTGGAGACCCTAGTGCTGTCCTGACTGCAGCTAATCTTCTGCTCCATTGTATAGAAAAATTTTAGTTACTTAGAAGAAAGAAGCTAAGCCTCACATTACAGTAAATAATCTTCTAAGGTGGACTCCAACAGGCAGCAAACAGATGGATTTTCTGTCTCTTCCTCTGGGTGCTGCCTTTTCTGATTGCACCCGTCTTCTTCTTATCCTTTTTTTATTTGACCGTCTGCTGCCTGCAGTACCATGTGATTGCTCTTCTTAATTACACATGGACAACATGAAGTGCCCCACCAACTGATCATATTTAATGTATTGCTAATTATACTGCTTTCTAAAATGAACCCAGCACACTGAGTGTAATTCTTCTGTTGTTGTTGTTGACTTTGGTTTAACTCTGTGGGATGCCCATGGCAATAGCTAAGGAAATGTGAATTTTTGTACAGAAAATGTGAAGTGAGTCATGGGCTTGTGTTATGATTTTGTCATTTTGACTAATCAGTTTGAAGTCCGCCCTGTCCCATTTTTGCTACTTTTTTACTCCTGGCTGAGTGGCACAGACACAGTTACACACTTTGAGAGGAAGCTGGAGTTGTTTCTTATTAAGCTTGATCATAGGTCACCTGTGCCACAAGCTCTTAGGAACCTGAGAACTCTTCTTCCTCAATACCAATCATCCTCTAAAGGGCTTTAGAAAAAGATTTTTTTTTTGCTTTATTTTAAGGGTTATTCCCTTTTGGCCTTTTCAAACTAGAACCTCTGACACTTCATTCTCACCCACACCAGGAAGTATCGTATATTTTGCATTTAGGGCTAGATTTTAGTTGGCAGGTGTTCTTTCCATATGGCATTTTTTTCTACACTAGGATCACATAAAGCTTTAGAAATTAATTTAGAAATTAAATCTTATAATTCCCTTAGATGGATTTCATACTAGTTCCACTTTATGGAAGGGAAATAACAGTGGTTGGAGGTGACATGAGACTGTCTGAAAGGCAGCCAGCTCCTTTATGTAGGTAACCTCCCACAGACATCTCAAAACCTGTCCCTTACTTGATGGCTTCGTCTGGGACAGCTTAGAGGTGACACACCAGGAGGTTACTGGTATTTGGTGCTCAGGGAGCAGAGCTGGCTTGGGACCATTAATAGCTGGTTTAGGAGTCAGACTGAGCTGCCTCCAGCATAGCTTTTATAGTTATAAGGCAGAGCCTCGAAAGCAGCTTTAGCTTTTCGTAGAGGTTCCAGAGCATGTTTCCTCTCCTTGGGGATCTGCGTGTTGCATGATGCACTGATCTAGTTGTAGGAATTATATTGGCAGACTGTGTCATTCCATTAATCAGGTAGGTCATATACAGAGACCTAACACAGTAACATCCCTGTTGTACATACAAGCGCATACACACACATATGCACTAAAAAGATGAATTGTAGAGTGATTCAGTTTTAATCTGAATTAATGTTTTCATTCAAGCTGTGGCTCTGCTCGTGTGAGGAACACTGGTGCATTTCTAATTTCCTTTTCACACTAAATTGTCAGCATAATCTGCTGGCAGAAGCCAGAACTGCTGAAAAGAGGACAAAAGAAAGGGCTTGTGGAGGAGGTGGTAAAAAAACATATATTCTGTCAAACACAGTTAGACTGTCACTCGGGGGGTGGGTGAAAACAGACGGCTGATCTGTGTCATGTGAAAGTGAGCCCTAGTGGGGGTAGGAGAGAGTACCAGGCAGATGGTATGCAGAGCCTGCTGCTGCTTATTGCATTGATCTTGAGTCCCTGTTACCTTGTACCCCTCATCCCATCCATCTACTTCTTTGTTTTACTGATCTTAGATGTGTATTTATAGCCCCCTACCCATGCAGAATCCCCTCTCCAACTAGACTTCTGGGTTTTGCTGGCAGAAATAGTTTGTTTAAAATACTGCACTTTCCTTTGGAATTTTCATTGTTTTCATTATCTTGTTCACAAGTTATTCCCTATTGCATTGCTATTCTTTCTCTGCATTAAAAGACAATGTTTGAATATGTCAGCTACTGCATGGGAAGTAAGATCACTGACCAAACTAGTGTACATATACAGTTTACATCTCTAGAGTGACTTTTAGTCTTTCTACTCTCTCAAGAAAGAGGAATTATAACTAATTAATTAAGGATGTGTCCGAGCTAAGAATAGATCTAAAGAACAGGGGGAAAGAGAATTTCATTTCATGAAAGACATTGCCCAAACAACAAATTTCCTGTTCAACTCCTTGCCCCATCCACTAACTGAATTATTCATTTGGGAAGAGGAAGACCTGATTTAGCCACAGTCCTGTGAAGGATGCAAATCCAGCTCTACCAAAGTCTAAGCTAATGACCAAATCTCCCTGTTTCAAGCTATTTTTGAGTGCCTCACCTAGGTGTGATGAGAAATTCCAAACTGGGTGTGAGTAATGCTCCAAAGGAAAATTTCATAAAATCCAGCAGATCTCCACGAACACTTTTGGTTTTGTGATTCAGCACTTTCTGAAAGGGTCAATTCATCGGAGGCATCACTGATTGGCTCCACATGAACTTCCTTTCAAAAAGAAATCTCTTGACTGGTACACCGAGCAGATTTAATCTTGATATCTGTAGGAGAAAATCAATGCAGTACCTCCAGCCATCATGCCTGGCTGTCTTCAGAGTAACTGCATTATAAACAATTCTGATGAATATTTATAGAGAATGTTTTGCAGTTTTTACTCACTTCTAATCTCTGAGTGATGATCTAACAGGACTGGTGTAACTGCTCTTCCATATGTCCTGGTGATAGACATTAATAAGCGTAATAATGCATGAACAAAATCTGTGATGGTAATGTAAAGTCTTTAAAGTCTACAGTTCCTACTACCTTGACTCCATTTCACAATACTGCAATCCTGCAAAAGAAGACAATCCATTCTTCAGAAAAATAATTAAAAAGGGAATGATGTAATAGGTAGTTTTCACTGGGTCTTCATTTAATGATGCAGACAGGGAACGTCAAAGTCCATTCCCGAACACAAGGAACAGCAATTCTCCTTGCCTTATTCACCTGAAAGAGATGGGACCCTGAACAGCAAGATAGTTTTGAGAAAGAGCTACGCTGAGAAAGCTCTCAAAAATGAGTCCTCATGCAGCATATCCGTCAGACATGTTTTTACTTCCTTATTATGGCTGTCTCAGAGAGAATAACATTTTGCTTGTTCCTTGCTTCAGAGCAACAAAACTTGCCTTCAAGAGTGCAAATGATGTTAACTGTTAGGTATTTTGTCTTGTGGCACCAGAAATAGGCCATGCAGTCTTCCTGTGCCGGCTCTGGGGAATGACTTCCTAAAGGAGCCGAGTAAGAAAACCCAGTGTTTTGTTTGATACTGATGCTGCTCTTTCATCCTGAATCATTAACCCCTCCCAGTTTCCTCTACCAGAAAAGGGTCATTTCTCATCAAGCCAAGCAGTACTTTCTTGGCATTTAGCAAGGGCAAATGGAAAAAGACAGGGGTATTTGTGAGGAACAAATCAGAGAATGCTGGGGAAAAGAAGATGAAAACTCTTTCACGAGTCTCATGGGATGCCTTAAGGACTGTGAATCTGGAGCTCACTGCAGCAGACTTCCATTCATGTTTGAGGAGATTTGAAATAGAGTATTTTGGGCCTTATACTTTCTTGAGCAATACCAGCCGTGGCCCAAACCCAGACATCCCTATTGCAATCTCCACTCTAAAGGTAACCCCTCTCCATTGCAGAAATCATCTGGAACAAAAATTTCTTTATTTCGTGACTTTGTTCATGAATAATGGCACAAGACAGAACATAAATCCCCATTACAAAACCAAACTGGTTGCTCTCATCCAGTCTGTCCTGTGCCAACAGATGGAAACATTCAACAATCCACCCTTCAGGACATCTCCTGTAGCTGCAGATTGTTATATGCTGAGACAGGATCATGCCCAAGCAGAACATGTTCATGCCATGCAGCCTTGATCAGCAAGATTATATGTGACTTACAATGATTCCTCTCTTTCCTCCAAAGCAACATCAAAACCTTCATGAACAAAAATCACCACCAAACCATAAGTAGGTCTAGTAGCACAGCAGTGTTCACATGAAATGTGCATTTCCAAGTGTAAATTGTTCATCTCAGCCTCATGGGACATGGGTCTGGATAACATGATCCCATGTTTCTCAGGAAATATGATTTCATATTTCAGAAAATTGCCCATACTTCTGGTTTGCTTTGTCTCAATAAAAAAGAAAAATGTAGCAATGTGCTGTTGGCATCTATTTATTTGCACAGTGCCTGCTTCTGAAACTGCGGGGCCAGACTTGGCAAAGTTATGTTTTTGCTAATAAAGAAAAATGAGAGATGCCATTCTACTTATGAAGAAGGAAAATACTGGACTGTGAAATACCACCAGGCTAGTGAGATGCTAACAGTCCTGCATGTCTGTTAGCTTGTCTATAGTACCTCAGAGGTCAGACTGTGAGACAAATCTCTTACTGGTTTGTGCTCATTTATGCATTACACTCAAGGGAGGGAGAAGGAACATCACTCAGTGCCCAGAAGAAGTAAGTGTTGTACAAGTGACGATGGAGGAGGTTCAGCCCTGCCTTCACTGAAGGTTCACATTTCTCAGCCTTTTCAGTGCTGCTTAAAACACATGGTGGAACAACCCAATATGTTACATGGTGTGTAGGAAAAGTCCAGCAAACTGTGCTCTGATAGCTGTGCCTGATGCTCCCGCTCAGGCTGAGAGCCACTGCTGTGGTATTTCACAGTCCAGTATTTTCTGTCTTCATAAGTGGAAAGACATCTCCCATTTTTCGTTGTTAGCAAAAATATAGACAGACTAGAAGAGCAGGGACAGCAGAAGAGGTGGGGTGAAAAATGATGAACAACCAACAACATCAGGATACATGAGAAAGCAAATTATCCGGAGTCAGGGTTTTTTTGTGTCTGTGTGGTTTAATGATGTAGCTATATGCAGTTAGGCCATACATACGTATACACATAAACACACTTATAATATGGCTAGATCTTCTACTTTCAGGGCTTACACGTGAAAAATAACTTGTGTGAAAACAAGTATCCATCGCTGTTTAAAGAAAATGCCTCTCCTAAAGATAAGGGAGCTGTATGTGCTGTTCCCTGTGGGCATCATTTTTCCCTTTTATACCTGGTGACCTTTAGTTGTAGTGGTGCCAGCTGCTTTGAGGGGGAAGCCCTGAAAGCTTGCTATCAACAAGTAGTGGTTACAGAGCCATATATATGCATACCAGGAGGCTTGCTGTTTTCCCATTGATTGTAGTCTTGGGTATTGGCACTGACAGATTCTCAAAGGAATATCTAACATGTGTGTCCTGTGCTTTTTTGACATTTGTCTAGGATGCAATCTCAGAGGAAGCAACCATGGAATATTTGGCATGTACATTTGTCTGCTTTATGCAGTCTCAATAACAGGTTGCACCGTGACAATCCTGAATCCTTGGCAGAGTAAATCATGCAGGAATCACTGTATAAGTTATGTAGGAATAATCAGGTCCCTTAATAGACTCTACTCATTAGCTCAGAGTAGCAAAACAATGCCTGCATACCCCAGAGTATAATAATCTAGTCCCATGTGACTTCAGACTCACAGACATCCAGGAGCCCAAATAATAGGTGAGCTCAAACAGAGGGATTCAATTTGCTTCCGATCAGGAAGAATAAGAATTAAGGTTTGTGTCTTGATCAAGATTGGATGTTTCCTAGCTGGGGCTCTGCATGGTCTCCTGGAAACTCAGGGCCTTATGAAAAAGCATATAGAGTAAATGAGACAGCGCAGGTCAGACAGGTGGGAGGAAGGGAGATACACAGGGATGAAATGTAGCTCTTAATCCTTTTGTGTTTTACCTCTAATTGCATGTTGTGCAGGCAGCATCGCACACTACCTAAGATAGTATCGCCTCTTGTGTTTCACGGTGTTAACAAAAACCTCTCCAAAAAATTTTCTCTTTTTCCAGCTGGTGTATATAATGTTCTTCATTATTTATGAACTTGCCCACAACACACAGAAGAGCGAGTTCTGTTTGGTGGATCATGGTTCAAAGGCGTTGGTGGCTTCCTTTGCTGTTCCATATTCTTTGTCTGAAGCATGAGAAAGCTTCATAAATTGCACATTGCTTAAGCAGTCAGAGTCAAAAGGTTGCTGCTGATGATAGAGAAAAAATTTGTAGGAAATCAGACACAAGGTTCAGCAGGGCAAAGGATTCCACTCAATTTCCAAAAATACACAGTGATTAAAACCAGCTTTATGGCCTGGCAGACATCTCCCAGGGCCAAAGCCACTGACAGCACAAGCCTTGGGAAGTTCAGTTGGTGTGGAGGCCAGCTGCCTCCCAGCAAACTCTGTGGCTAGATGTGACAGTCCGAGTCACAGTGCTGGTGGCATCCATGGCCCATGGTGAGCATGCATGTCTTGTGTCCACACCACTTACAAGAGACTTTTTTAATGTAGCTTGAGCTCATGGTGTAGACAGGACTGTCAAAAGAAGGAGCTGCTGTCTGTACAGAAATAGTGTGCTCCTCTGTGCAGAGTACCAAGGGGTGCCAAAGATTTCTTCAAAGTGTGTCTGTCTGTCTGTCCTGGAGAAGCTTTCTCTGTCACTGACAAGCAGCCAAATGTGGGAAAAAAACCTCTGTCATCAATGTGCAGCAATGCTCCCATAACTGTTTCAGAGAAGAGTGATGAATACCGTGTCCAAATGAAGCCACTGGGGGAAATTAAACTGCTTGTAATGACCTAGATTGGAATTTGGCTGTGACACTGGGACTAATGATTTGTTCTTATGTGGCAAGTGGCAGGGGAGCTTGTCAGAGATGATCAGCTCACAGCTGCCCTGCAAAGCCAGCTCCAGCACAGTACTCCTGAGCCCTATCCCATGACAATGCTTACAGAAGACTTAGGTTTTGGTTTGATGAGGAGGAGGAAGTTTAAGCAGATGGATAAGCAAAAAAGCATGAAGTTAGAGACTGCAAAGCAATACGGGAGCTTTTGTTTGCTGTCATATGTATAGTGGATTATGTCTCACATGAGAGGATAATAGCTTTTAAATTAGGTGCTTTAGGATATGGTCAGATGATCACAGGTGAAGGAGATAGTGCGTTTTAAGAGGTACTGCTTATTACTACAAATTTCCATTGCTCAACTGGGAGATGTTAATTGTCCGGAAGTGTGCTTCCAGTCCAATGCAATGGGAAATCCAATTATTTTCAGAGTTCTGGTCACCAACTCCTCCCCAAAGACTGAAAACAATCTTAATACTCAACCAACATGAGATTCTTCAAACTTAGAAATATATTGGGTGTAGTTTGACCTATTTGTAGGCCATGCAATTTAAGTATTAAATCTTACTTAAGACAACGGTAGAACCTCTTGCAGAAAAAGATCTGCAAGCATAGACGTGTGATCATCTGTGCCAGGAAGTATGAAACACCATTAATGAATGCAATGAGTGCACACAGTTTACATGATGTACAAGCCTGACGTTCATCATGATCCACTAAGCTGGAGCATCATTAAAGAACTATGAATCTGATCAGCTGACATAATTTCTGGGAACTCTGGGCCTGGACCACCTCTATGAACCCTGTGCATAGGATAACTCAACCACAGATGCGTTAGATCCCAGAACATATGGAAAGATCTAACCAATCTCCAATACAACTGCTGAGAAAAGAACAGCAAAAAAGTCTGTGTACTGACTCTGGGCCTCCCATAGGAACTATTCTCTCAAGCTAGGCAGACAGCTTCTAGACTGGCCTGCTCCTGAAGCAGAGTGAAACCTCTTTAAATGCTCCTAAGAATTATTTTCTTACATTCTTGCTCTTAAATGAGTCTGTAGCCATATGAAGTATCACTTCTTTTGGACTGCAGTGATTAGTTCTCACTGGGTAAACAGTGCTATCTGTGGCTGACTTCTTGTCTCTTAGATTGCACCACTAACTTTCATTAATATTTGGGCTTATTGAATTCAAATGTGTTGCTCTCTCCCAACTCGTCAGTGATGGATTTGACTGGAATACTTGCACAAAACAAGCACTACAGGAAATGCAAAGAGTCCCTTTTTTTATTCTGGTAAGAACCAAACAGAGAAGGATTCTCTATAATTACCAGTGAGAAAACCCTGACAGGCAGACATAACAGAGATCGGGGTTGTGAACGTGTGTATGTGGGCTGGGGGAAGATGTTGAGAAGCCACAGCCACAGGGCTGGGACTAAACCCCTCTAACCGGAATATGCAGAGAATTTCTTAATGCTGCACAGCACTTTCCATGCTTAAAGCATGGGCTGGAACACAGGCAGCTGAGTGGCTGGAGGAAGGGGAAATTACATTTATTTCCTCCTAACAGATTACTCCATTTTATGAGGGTTATCTGCTGCACTAAGCAAATATTTAAATAAGGTGGCCCAGAGAATATTACAGAAGGATTTACTATAACATAGATCTCATAAGAGATTCATAGATTTTTAGGGCCTGAATATCATGTAGGGATAGCTATTATCATTGCTAATTCATGTTTATTATTTGCAGTAGTGACTGGAACTATCCACACTGAGGAACCCCTTGGACAGGCTGGCTGCAGCCCCAGACAGCTGAGGAGATGGGATGGGCAAGGGGTACATTGCTGGCTGATACCTGCCTGCCCCACACCAAACCATCATACCCTACACCAGGCTGGTAGCAGGGCAGCTACTGCTCCCTGTAGCATCATCCACTGAGACAAATCTGCCCTTGGCATCAAGACACAGATTAGGGGCTTGTCTCTGTCCACAGCTGCAAATACCCTGAAAAAAAATACCCAAACCCTGCTTCTCTGATTTTCTGCATGAGAAAGGCCACAGATTCCCTTGCTTTATTCACATCTGGTCCATGTAGCCAGGAAGAAGATGAAGCTTTTGATAGCAGCAATGACACCATCCTGTCTACCTCTCCAGGGGACCGCCTTGCTGGTTCTCCATGCAGAGATAGGGCTGAAACAGACATCACTGCTCAATTTTTCACCTTTCCCCAGAAAAAGACGGTACAGAGATGGGGATTTGGCCTCGCACGTGTATCTCGATTGCCCTCTAGCGCTGAGCTTCCCGTCTGTACGGGATCTTTCGCTCATGCAGGATTTCGAGCTGCCGAGAAAATCCAATTCACATTTAGGGTTTTATTTTGTTAATTAAAATGCTTATTGATGACTGGAGAGAAGCTGCCGGCTAGCCAAGAAGCAATATCCTGAGTCAAATAGCAGAAAAGCAGTTTGAAAGAGTGACTTCATCATCAGCCGGTGGGAAATTGAACTCTAATGCAGATTATTCCATCAGATTGTCCAAGGCAGTTTGTTCAGATTGTAAAGGAGCTGCCAGCTATTTGCAGCATTAAACATACTGCATCCAGGAGAATTAGAAAATCCTTAATGTGTTAGACTGGTCAATAGCAATTTGTTATCTTATAGAAATACAAAGGCTACTGTCTTTATCAGACTCTGGGTTAAATTAAATACCTTTCCCTCCCAAATTTGCATCTAAGGTGTCATTTATAATGCATTGTTTAATGGCCCATAGAAAATCCAACTTTCTTTATTACACATGCTAGACGCAGAAAAGAAGTGGCTTTAAATAAATCCTGGTGTCTAAATTGTCATTATTAGGCTTCAGAGTTAAAACAGGTGGGCAAAATAAAATCACTTGCTTTTATGCTACCAGCTGTAGGACTAATCGTTAATATTGCTCCTTGTGATCATAAGTATTCCCAGAAGAATAAGCTTCAGCTGTCTCATGTTAGTGAGAAAATCTCCTTCCCCATGTTCATTCCCAAGCTCGAATACACATTTGGAACAAGCCCTGTCTGTCCCACTTTTCTTGCAAAAATATTCTTCTTAGTCAAGAGTTAAATATCTCATGGAAACCTTGTTTCCTCCAGCCCTGGTACCTAACCAGGCTTGCCAGGTCTATGTAAATGACATTAACTTTAAGATGTGATCTTTAATAGGCAAACTGCAACTCTACAGTCATTCCTGGAAGACTATCTTCCTTAAAGGTGAAAACGAATGAATTTTCATGAAGATGTTTTTATTTTAATCATATTTCTATACCATGAATCATCCTGAGTGCTCCAGGATGTTTACAAAAGCAAATTATTATGCAAATTTTTTACATCCAATATGACAGAGTCATGAAGATGTGGTATAAGAAAGCTCTGGTTTAGTATGATCATGTGCTGTATGACACCTTCCCGTTTTAGATAATCCATTCAAATAAGACTTGCTAAAATTAGTGAACAAATCAAGTACCTCCTGTCCTTTCTTTTTATATAATTATATTCACATATCTCTCTGTTTTCTGTAAGCTTCTGTGCCAAGGGACAGGGGTTTTCCAGTATGCGCTGTGCTTTCTTAAAATCAGGATTGTTATCTTCCAGCTTGTAAAAAAGAGGGAGAAGTATATGTGTATTTCAGAAATTATCTACCTGGTTCCATAAAATGAGAAGGTGGGAAAAACAAAGCCCTAAAACCTCAGGAAATGCCTTTTGTGTTTTCCATGCAGCTGAGTGAACAATCTATGCATTGCACACCCGAAAGTCCCACATATATTTAACAACAGTGGCCTCTGGTGGAGTTTTGGCTGAGTACTAATAATTTACTCGAGGATGGAGACATCTGGGCTTGATGATAGCTCTGGATCTCAGAAATACACCCCTAAGCACTGGTGCTTCCAAGTAGGTCAGAATTGGGCCTTTCATTAATACCAACCCGATTTTAGTGTGTGCCTCAGTGTGTATTTAATGCTGCTGTGCTCCTAATCACTTGGAGATTCATGAGTGGCGCTGCCTGAATATTCTGCTACATCCTCCTTCCTCCTAATATATTCAAAAGGCAGTCTGGTGGCATGGGAGTCCAATCTGGGCTTTTCTTTTTGCCCAGACATTGATTTATATCTGATAGGAATTAAACTTTCAGATTTCTGCATCTCTGTTACATTTAATAAAAATTCAAAAGTTACCAGGAGATGGGAGGGAAGTGACAAGCTGCTAGAGACAAGGATAGAGAGAAGAGACATTTTATTTTACTAGAAATCTTCTAGGATTAGTGAGCTACTCCAGCTACTTTCTTAGGCTTTGGTTTGGCAACCTGTTCCCATTTAATAAGCATGTAAGCATATGTTTACCCTTAAGTACCAGTTTACATCCCATCTGGCTCAAGTCAACTGCTCGTGTATGTGCTTTTCTAAGGGCAACCTATGCATCTGCTAAAATTCTTTGCCAAATTGCAGCCTCCATTTCTTGTTTGGATACCCAGACTGACTTCTGTGATTTAGATCCATGCCTTGCAAGGCTTAGTCCAGGACTTAAACCATTAGGTCATATTGCTTATGATACTCGCCTACACCCTTCTACATTTTAAAACACATTATGATGGTAGCAGAGCTTCACTTGATCTTATCACTGCAATGTAGTTGTAAGTAGCTGATCAAAGTGAAATGCATTCTGTTTAATTAGCTTTCCCAGTCACCTGAGTGTGCTACCATGAGAAATCACCGTGCATCACTATGGTCTTATGTACTTGTAAAAAGACATATACCCCTCCCAGCATTAAGGACACTGTCAGCATTCACCCTCCAGTCTGGCAGATATCTGGGACATGAAATACATTTCATGATACGCTATTCTTTACTCAGCCAGCACTTAATGACTGGAGCTTTAGGCCAAATACAGAATCCTAAAATGAGGCCATCAACATCACCCAATTACTGCTGTTATTAAAAATGCCAAGTGTAATCATAATAGTAATTAGACACTTATTACACAGCGCTGCCTAAGGAATATACTCTCTGTGTGTAAGATGTCATGCAAGTCCTATTAGTAGAGCTGGGCAATCTCACCACCTCCACATTATTGCATGAGATAAAATTGCATTTGACTGCGAACTGCCTGCGTAAATCCAGTTTTCTCAGTCTTTCACCTTCTGAGGGTTTATTTTGGGTTTTTTTAATACTGCAACTGGTTATACCTTTTCTAAGTTTATGTCTTGCCACTAACACCCTCCCAAAGACTCCAAGCATCCGGAGAAATATCTCCCTTTGATGTGTTATTTATTATCAAACAATTATCCAGAAAGACAAGTTATACCCACAGCCAGTTGGTGCATCACATGCCAGAAAAGCAGTGGTCCAGAAGAGATACACTCAGTACCAGATGCTTTTTATTGACTTCAGGCAAATAATTCCCCTCCTTGAACTTCTGCTGCTCATCTGTATAATAGGCCTAAACCCCACATTATTCTTTGTGAAAATTCTTAAGTAAAAGTCCTACAGAAACGTGATAATTATAAATGTATTCGTCATAAGTGTGCTAATCATGTTGAAGATTACCATGTCCACAGTTGATCTGTACCCAAGCTTCCATTTGAAAGCCAGGTTTCAGTTCCTTCCAAATGTAAAAAATGAAAGCTGATATGGTTCCTTTGTCCCAAACTACTGCATTGCACACTAAGAGTAATCTCTCTGGTTTTGCAACATTCTAGCAAAATCATAGCTTTTGAAAGAGATTAGATGGCGTAATTTGGCTCCAGTGATCATTCAATCCTGGCATATGTTTTATTGCTTTATGTATTGTGGAATTAAGAGAGATTATCTTCTGATTACTCCCTGTAGTCTGCAAGACAGATGGAAAGAAAGCAAATTGTGTTTTGTCATCATGCTGCCATTATGTGCTCAAATCTCTTTTCTGGTCATTGTCCCAGAGTGACAGAAGTATGGGAATCATCTGCAGATGAGATACAGATCTGTAAGGCAAGGGTCAATACAGGGTTCACATAGATCATGCCTGCATGACTGGCCAGAGCATCTTCAGACCTTCAGCAACATTACACTAGCTTTTTTTTTCCAGCATGGAAAAACAGTCAGGAAAGAAAACTTCTGGAGTCCAGTAAGATCATGTAGTCCATCTTGCACAATGATGACCTCCAGCAGGAACTCTCTCAGAATAGTTCAGAGACTAAATCTGAGATAATACCTGTGGAGTCAGAACTGCTGTACTCGCCCATGTATTATCAGGCCAGGCTAAAGCTATCTCTTTCCCCAGAGAATTCCTTGTTCTTTGCTCTGTTCCATGCTTGTAAGTGCCAGGACTGGATATTGTCTATGAAGCACAGCTAAAGGCGAGACCAAGAGAGGTCTTTCGGAATTCATATTCCACACAGGCAGAGATGGCCTTTGGAAAGAACACTGACCTCTGGTTAGAAAACTGGTTGACCTGGAAGAGAAAGAAAGGGAGCAGGAAGCCATGGTGAGGCTCTCATACTACCCTCATGGATAACAGTGGTACGCCACGGGCCGCCCATGGATGAGCCACAGGCTCAGTTAGTCCATAAAACTTTTTGCATTAAGGGGTCTGAGTCACTTATTATGAAGTTATCATGAAGTATGTGCAGGCCGTCAAAGCAGAGGTGGGCTGCCATGATAAGTGACTTTTTCCAGGAGTATAAAGAGCAAAACAGTTCCCTCTTTCCTCCCCTCCCTCAAACTCTCCTGGTTCCATGCCCACGGGTCTTCTGCCCAGTGCCAGAGTTCTGCCTCCCTGCGATAGCCATGCTCTTTAACAGGTCACACTTTCCCTGCCTGCACCTATTGTACGCTGTCTACCAGTGCCACTACAGCTCAGTCAATGGGAATCCAACTCACTGTATATTTTTGGGATTGTTTTCTCTCCCAGCCACCTGCCTGCCTGATTTTCCTTAGATGTAATCAAGAAAGTGAATTTAAACCTATCCTTTGATTTTTCTCCTCAGCTTTCCATCTGCACAGTCTCTTTGATTTTCTGGATGAGGCAATGCTCAATGTAGATTTGAAGTGAAGTTATCTTCCTTTGCCTAATTGTCTGTTCCAAAATAGTTCCTTCTCTGCTGTGGCTAAATGAAATGAAACACTGCTGGTGTGGACCAGGGTAGAAGAGCAAGAAGGACAGTCTGCATGATGGCGTGGCCCAGAGGAATGCAACAGTGAGAAAAAAATGGTAGGGAAAAATAAAACAATCCAAAAAGAGAGTGAGAGGACACAAAGATTAAGCTGTGAAAATACTGAATTTATAATCAAAGCATTTCAGCTGAGGCCAGTCTTGCTCCTAAATACAACTTCAGCTGTCCCTGACCCTTTCTGCCTCAAACAAGGAGTGAAGGGCTGGCCACGTGGTGTTCCTGCTTTTTCTTTTCAGGCAGAGGCTGCTAGCCCAGGGCCCACCCTCCCCAGGTACACCCCCAGAGGGAGGGGACCTTGTCTGAATGTACTAATCCCCAAAGTAATGATGCGTCCTGTGAGTTTCATGACATCAAACACTGGGAGGGGAGGGGGTAATTAGCACCACAGTGACTGCAGCAAGCCGTCAGCGGTAATGCTGGTTCTGAGCATGCGGCTTTTATTGGGTCATGAGGAAATGGCGTGGGGCTGGTAGAGAAGCCTCTGCTCAGCAGGGA
>NW_009934363.1:33685-49872 GCF_000696875.1 Nestor notabilis
TAAATACTGTAATGCAATATCAATTAAATGCCAGCCAGTCTGGGGAAGGCTGCATTCATATCCCAGCCTGAGTGTAGCTGCTGAGGGATAGTGGGGCTCACGTAAGGCACCACCTCTTAGATATCCTTCCTATAAATCCACACCTATGCTTATCTATAGAGGCATTTTTGCATATCCAGGCACACATCTGTGCTTTCCCTTTGCTTCTAGAATGTCAGGGACCTTAATGCTCTGGAATGAGCTAGGATTTGGTATTATATCCTGTGGCAAGTACCACCTGTAGTAAAACTCACACTCACATATCCTTTGAGATTGATGCCCCCAACTCTTAAGTCCTTTGACAAATGTTTGGCAGCAGTTTGTCAAGGAGATCTCACAGGTTTCCCAGGTCCTTTCATTCTGCCAGCTTATGAATTCAGCCTGCTGACAGCCAAAAGAGCAGCGTGGTTTGCAAGAGAGCAGGAAGGTGTATCAGCAGAGCGAGCTGAGGTAAAAAAAGAGTGGCTCAGAAGGTCGCAGCAAAGTGAAACTGTGTGCACAAGCAGATGTAGGAGGTGGTACAACTGGAGTGAAGCAGGAGGCGAAAGGATCGTTGGGGCATATTAGGGAAATAATGACATACGAGATTTGAGAACCATTTAAAGAACTATAGATGGTACCTTCTAGAGCAAAATCACATTTTCTAAATGAGAACCAAGAAAGTATCCTCACACCAAACACCATCTTTAATTGATTTTATAAGAGCTCCATTTGGGGTAAGGAGGAGTTGCTTAAGATGAAAGCTAGTCATTGAACAAGATGAAATATTAGTATATTAAATGCCACAAGACTTTGCTGTCCAAAAAGGTATCTGATTTCAAGCCATGCTGCCCATGGAGGCCAAGGTTTTCTGGCTTATTTTCTTTTTTTTT
Organism: Nestor notabilis; assembly: GCF_000696875.1. Taxonomy (NCBI): domain Eukaryota; kingdom Metazoa; phylum Chordata; class Aves; order Psittaciformes; family Psittacidae; genus Nestor; species Nestor notabilis. The sequence goes on from NW_009934363.1 coordinate 34,597, forward strand.
TTTCCTAAAGCTCACTTTGCAAGTGTCAATCACAGCCCATGATTGCTATCTCATCAGGTTTGTGTCAAAGCCTCTAAGAAGTTATACCACCCAGGACACTGGACCCCCTCCCTGGCAGCTCTGTTGGCTGAGGAATGATGTGAGCACAGAATAGGTACCCAACATGATACATACACCAGACTGGGCATTCACATCCAACTTTGATGAGTGCAAAAAGAATTCAGTATTGACAGGCTCATCTACACATACCAGGCTCAGATCACCTTCGATTTTCCAGTTAGAAACTAGAAATCTAAACCACATTTCTAAGCATATTTGCCTTTCCTGCTGCAGAAAGCGCTGCATGTCATCTGTTTCTGTGGTACAGCCCAGCATGGGGGAATCCCAAACAGTGCTGCATTGAAATAGAGTTATCACTGACTTTATGAGATATTTGTATAACCTTGCACCCACAATTAAAACAGTAAAATTATACGAATCATAAATTCATAGATTTTTAAGGCCAGAAGGGACCATCTTGATTATCTTGTCTGATTTCTTGGTCTGGCATAATATAAACTGAAGAATCGCACCCTGAGGAACGTCTGTATGGCCCAGAGTATCTACTTGAACTAGAAAGAGCATGCCTTTCAGAAACACCCCTTTCCTGGCTTTAGGCCTTTACATCTCTAGATAAGGGTATCACTGATGATTTTGTACTGCGCTTCTCAGTTGAATTTATTTGGCTTCAGTTTTGAGCAACTATGTAATGTTTTGATCATTCCTGGTTATTCTTGCCACTGAGCTATCTATGATTATCCCGTTAAAAAATTACATGGTCTTGTTAGATCCAAGGTTAATCTTATTCATTTTAGTCCAGTTAATCTAATTCATTTTTCTGTGGCCCTTATGCAAAGACACAGTGGGTTTTCTTGCTGATCGGAATAATTTGTACAGCACTGCAAGAAAAATTACCCCATTTGGTAAACTCCTTGCTGAGCAAGGGTGTATTTACTGTTGCTATATGATTGCTTAATCCCTTCGTATTGTTTGTGATCTGCTACTGGAGGAACTTAACTGAAACACAGTGTTTAATTACATCCACAGATTTTTAATGCTCTTAAGAAAGGAGTGAGAAAGACTTGTGGAGATAAGAGCTAGGTGAACAGCATGGAGAAATGGTAGGTGCTATTAAGGCTTCTCTTTTTGAGTATATGAATTAGGTTTTTCCACAAGCATCCTGGCAAGAAAAAAATTAGTCTATCATACATAGGGACTAGATTCAGAGCAAGTTATCTGCTATGAAACAGCAACAATTGAGTTTGAGGTAAATTAAATGAGGCAAAATGCCAGCCCTATCCAAATCATTGGAAATATCTCACTGCATCTTACTCTCAAAATTAATTTGGAATATTTACTTATTTTCCAGAATCTAATCTGTAGTGCAAAAAGTATCTTCATGCTGAAAGCAAGAGAGTTACAAATATAGTGGATTTTAAGTCAGTGCACAGAGTACTTTCTCCTTTGCTGAGTTATTTCTAAGTGTTGTTCCCGTCCCCATTCATACTCACAATGCAGTGCAGCCACGTTCCCCTGACAGCATATACACTCTTTTATTTTCATATAGAGTGCAGGCAGGGGAAATCCTGCCTTGATCCTGTACATGACTGCCTTAAACACTCTTAAGAATAAAGTGCAAATTATATAGCAAAGGCAACCAACAGTCAAAAAAAACCAAAAACAACCAACTATATCTTGGTTGCGACCATGGAAAGCACTGCCAGATTTTAAAGACTTGCTTCCACCATCCAAACCATCCTGGCTATACTTGAAGTATGATAAAATAAATTACATTAGCTATTCTATAATCCATTTTTCATCAAAGCATGTATTAAAACAGAAGTACAAAAGTCTGATTTCAGGTTAGATCTATCTGGAGATCTAATTCACCTGAAGAACTTCAACCCAAAAGTCAAACATCATAAATAATTAGACAAAGGATGCTGAAAATTACAGCAGAGTTGGGAATATCTACAGTGCCTTTATATGCATCTTTGATTTTTCTTCCATGGGAAAATACTGGCTTTCAGGTAAGATCATCATATAACATAAGCAGCTGCTCTTACCCATTTATAATTCCTGAACAGGGAATATTTAAACTGCCCAGACAATTGTGTTTGCTTATATACCCTCTTCTAATGACAAATAAAAGGCAGTTTCAAAAAGGAAGAGGGCTGTGATATTAAATACAATTTCTTCTGCGGAGGTATCCCTCTACAAAGACAGAATAGGGCAACTAGCTCAGCTTTTAGTGGCTCTCAATCAGACATTTATGCTAGAACAAATTAATTCTGCCTGAGATGTCCACAGTAATCTGTAACTATCAAAAGAGCAGTAATCTCTGCGATCTGCATCGTATTTCTACACCCCTCAGCAGCTGGAACATCGAGGATAAGTGCATCAGGATGCATTAACTCAACAAGGAAATAGCTTCAGCCACAGTATTTTAATGGTCTAATATAAGGGTGAGATGTTATTGGCTAAATTTTGCCTTCACTTACATCTGTAAATGTATGTGGTTTCTTGAAAGAGAGCAGAGGGCAGCCTCGTCTTGTAAATATTTAGAGTATATGTTATACCATATGATAGTAATTCATGTGTGACTAGCCGCTTGTCCTTTTGAGTAGGTGATTTCACAGATGATGAGAGCAGTCCCTTGTCATTAAAGTTAAAAGAAAAGGACTTGTGGCATTCTACACTAATAGCCCCAAACCCCATAGGCCACAGCAGCCAGATAGATTGCAAGGGTGTGGATATATTTAAATCAACTATATCTGTAGAAGAGGATATCTCTTTTTGCTCATGTGCCGTGCAGATCATTAAGGGCTTTATATTGTCACTTAATCTGATGTCGAAGCAAGTAAAAAACCAAGGACTCAACTGCGATGATTAACTTCTGTTTTACTCATTTTCTTCAGCAGAGGGAGCTTGCGTCTACAGCAAAGAGCCGCTACCTTCGCTTTTACAAGTCCTCAGCTTGTCATCCTTAGCACACCTCAATGCCATGGATATTTGCGGGTAAATGAGGAGAGAAATCGTGGCACTTGGGAACAGCTCTGAAAAGTTGCCCTGCCTTCTGGATCAGAAGAGCATTGGGCAATCTGATATGTGCTCGATATACCCAACTGACAGCCCTTTTCCAGGGGGACTTCACATCAGGTTCAAGTCAAAGAGCAGTGTGAGACAGGGGTGAAACCATGTGAAAGCTGATCTTAGGCTTGGTCAGATCAGCACAGGGTGAAACCAGAGTGAGTTTAAGCAGCTGGAGGACTAGTCCAGATGTTACCAGGGATGGGATTAGGTATCCTTGGTGCCACTCAATGCCACCCATTTGGGATGAGGGCTGAAGATCTAAATCATGCATGGAGCAGGAGGAGAGTCACTATCCATGTTGGGAAAGGTGACACAGGGAATCAGTCGAAAACCAGGTTTCTTAGAAAGCTTTTCTCACTACAGGTTGGCACAGCAGAGGGTTGTCCTACCAGGCGTCTGCAAACTGTTTGCGTTGTCCTGGGGAAGCAGGCAGAGAGGCTGCCACTGCAAGTGCTCTAGGAATGTTCACCCTGCAATGAGCCCACTGGCTGACACTAATCACAGCTCCAGCTACCTTGGCCTATAGTCTTCAACAAAGAGATTTCTGCTTCAACCAAAGCAAATAAAACACAGAATTCCCCAAGCAGCTCTAATCGAAGTCATGTTGTTCATTGGATCTCAGGGCCTCTGGAAGAATGGTTCAAAGTCACCCCTTGCAGTGGTCAGTAGCTGAGCAAGGCACTTGCATGTTGTCATTTCAGTGTGAAAACATTGTCCTGAACATTTTAGTGTTTGGAAACGTAACAGGATACAATTAGTACTTGTAACTCATTCTGAGATAACTGAGGATGGAAACACATTTCAGAATAGAAAGTTAAGCATGCAGGTATTAAAATTACTGCAATAAAAATATATGTTGAAAGAATTAGAAACAAACTCCGTAAGATTGACTTCTTAGACCTTTATCCTATGCACTAGAGAAGTAGTTATCTGATTTTATTCCTCTAACAGGCCATGATCCATGGGAAAATGCTTCTATAAAACAGCCATTATCTAATTAATAACTTTCTGGATTGAATTGCCTGCTTGTAATCCACCTTTTCCCACATATTCAAGTAAGTTAAAGCTGTATAATTCTAACCTCATAGCCACTTGATGGGCAGATGATCTGTTGTGATGGAAGAGGCCTTGAAGAAGTGCCTGCTACCCACTTATTTTCAAGGTAAATGAAACAAACTGCAAATCAAGGACACCATTAAAGCTTGCCCATATAAAGCAAGGGGCTAGTTCAGGGCTGTCTGATTGAGTATGCATTGGATCAGGCCCAAATTGCAATTGGTTTGCATATTTCCCAAAGAAATGCCAGTACATAAAATGCCCATGAATGCAAATAGGTTGTGTTTTTTATTTGTATAATTTAACAGAGGGTGGCTTAAAAATTAATGCACACAATAGGATTATACAGTATTCTCAGGGGTTCAAACAAGTTGCTGTCCGCCCAAGGGAAGGCCAATCTAGTGATTAAAGTTTAACCTCCAGGGAGGAGGAAATCACAGTTGTATTCCCCGAATGGCCGCATATTTGTGAAGTCACCAAAGTTTTCACGCCTCTGCCCTCCAAACAAGGACAGAGCCTATTTACGAGGCTTCACCAGCCCATCCGCATTTGTATGTTGATAGCAGAGCAGCAAGAGAGAGATGGTGTTGAAAGGCAAATTACTTTCTGACTTGGTTCCATATATGCATTTATATTTGTGCCGTGAAAAGAGCAGTACCCAGTGCACATATGTCTTTGCTTATAATATATATTTTTTACCCTATCTATGCCTTGCTTTCCCTTCCCCCACCACTCTCTCTTTTCATAAGCATTCATAGTTATCATTCCCAAGAACATTTAAAAAAAAAGGGATGGCATCACCCTACAGCTCCCCCTTCTCTAACTCTCTCGAGAAGCTCTGTGTCGTATTGTCAGTGTTTTATATATTTACACCAACAGAAGAGGCCTGGGATGTGGGCTTTTTCGTTTATATGAGTCTCACCGCCACAGGGGGTATTTAACTTTCTGCCCTGGTTGCTGTAATTCTCTCTCCAGTGGATATACAGTTCAGATCAGGTTCCTATTGCTGTGATGACAGGCATTCAGCAGGCACTGTAATTGCAGAGTTAAAACAGCTCATTTTCTTACTGGCAAGCTGTAGTTAAAGAGGTGCTAGGAGGCAGCCTGGCTGTCTGCAGAGGAACTGATCAAAGCACTGAAAGGCATCTGGCTTGTCTCTGTTTTCTTTCACCACCCCCCTTGCTGATGGAGGGGAAAAAAAGAGAGAAGGAGAGAAAAAGAGAATGGAAAAAAAAAAAAAGAGATACAAAAAAGTAGAAGGAAAAAACTATTAAAAATGAATTTATGTAAATTAATATTTGTGTCTTTCCTAAGGGGAAAAGGCAGTGTCTTATTAAAGACACTAAACACAGTTGGGTTATGTCTACTTTTTTTTTAACTCTCTGTATTTTTCAATGAGAAAACTGGGGCTTGTGAATGTTCATTTGTGTCTATTTCCATTAGTTCTTCCCAGTAAGGTAGCTAAACTGCTGGCTAGCACTTTTCGCACTGCAGAGAGCGAACTTTCCTCATCTCTGTATCAGTGTCATCCTTCCTTATCAGACTCAGCATTTTCTCCTTCTGACCTCTACCCTTCCCTGAAGGACATATGGCTCTAACCAGAATGTGACGGGCAGTGGGATTCTGTACCCCAGATTAACTGCAAAAGTACAAATGAAACACATTTTTTCTTTACTTTTATTTCTTCTAATTCGCTCCAATTCTTCCTGTCATAAATTCCAGCAAATCACAAAGGAAAAGGTAAACAGAGTTGACAAACCACTTGAGATGTTCTTATGAAGGATAAAAGAAGTAAAAAATCTCCAACACCAGAGGAAGACATCTATCAAACAAATTGAGATCGATGATCCAAAAGCCACTGAGAAGTCAATCAAAATTGTTCTCCCAATGAGATAAAGAAGCCCCCAGGCAAGGAATGGCTCCATTGCCAAAAAAAAAGAGACGTTGCATCTTGGGGGAAAGCACTATTCAGGTGAAAATAACTGAAATGTGGGAATCACCTTCTATGAACCAAAGGGATGAAAGGTTATCAGGACAGAAAGAACTAGCAGCTGAGGGCACATGGTCTCCTCAGCAGCTCTGCGAAGTCCCTGCCTTACAGGGACTCTGAAAGGAAAAGAAATGGAACTTGATCCATTGCATACTATTTGACAACATTCTTCAACCAGGTTTCCAGGCTGGCACAGTGCAAAAGCAGCGGGATTTCTGCTCTCTCTTCTGAGACTTCAGTCATCAGAAACTCATCAGGGAGAGGGTTTGTTCTCGCTTTCGCTCCCCTCGCACTTCATTTTTTTCATTCACTATCTCTTGATAGTGACACCACCGACTTCCCACGGACAAAAGAGAAGTTCAGAGCCTTTGAAAGAAGAAAACAAACTCAGTAACTCAACAAAGAGCCTAGACAGGCAATGTTGCAAATTAAGTTGAAAGAGGCCCAGTTACTGCACCATTATTTGATTTCCCCTTCTCTAATCCCTTGCTTGTAATTAGCATAATTTATTAACATATTAGAGCCATGCATGTGAACCCTCTTTATAGTTGCTGAGTGCTCCCTGAGGCTGCCTAGTGAAAGCTTTTCCCCACTGTTTAATAATATGTTACATAAGGAAAACCAGCTTCTGATATAATTTAAATTATGACTTTCCTTTCTGCCTCTGAACACTCATTTCCTTTAAATGAGGTTAATTTCCTTAAATAATGAAAATCCTCCAATTTCAGTTTTCCATTCATTAGACCCCCTTAGTTCAACATGAAAAAGTCACACGCCAAGAGGGAAAAGAAAAAAAAAGAAAAAACAAAAAAAAAATCCCATTGAACTTCAAACATAACAATCCTGAGAAGAGGATTCCTGTGATCCTGTCTCCTTCCTCTCCTTTCTGGACTGAGAAGGGCACAACGCAGACTGTCAGGAGATAAAGATGGACAAGCCACTTTACATCAAACTAGTTTCTCCCATCCGGCATGTAAGGTCCTCTCAATGCTAAGGACATTTTCAGAGTTGCAAACATTCAATGCTTCTCTGAGGCATCACAGAGTAGTTTAATGGGCCAATGGCCAAACGTAATTTCTTTCATTCCCCCAGAGAGTTTCCTTTCTTTCCATTAACCCACTGCCTATACTTGGGAGAGGATGGGTAAAAGAGGCCACTGTCTCTGATGCAGGTCCATCTCTGGGTACAGGACAAGGCTGTGGCCACAGGATTGCACCTACTTGACAGCTTCAACTAACATTCACCTTCACTCCTTGCTCTCCTAAACTAAACTTACTGTTCACATTGCTCAGAATAAGCCACTTCCACTCTTTGCTGTGTTTTTTTTTCTTGCTGTTCTTCCAGTTCTTCTACATGTCCCCTGTGCTGCAAACCAAGGGTACCCAAACCAAGTACCCAAACCAAGGGTAGTTTCAACAGGTAACTTGAAATGTTGAATTGTGGAATTTTCTTCTAGCTCGTTCATATTCTGTGAAGAAATATAAATGCATTTCCTTCTTGAATGCTGGTTCAGGAGTTAGCTAGCCTTAAGTCCATGGCCAAGTACTAGCTAAGCAGAAGACACGATCAAGAAAGGCAAAACCAGTGCAGTAGTTTTGAAGTACTAGCCAAAAGTTGGTTTTCTGCTCCTCCTCTGACTGCTTGTGTGATGTTTGGCTCACCTAGTATGTAAGTAAGTGCTTGACTTTAGCTGAGTTCAACGTGATTTAACTGCTAATACCTTTGAGGATTTAGGCCTCTGTTATATTTCAATAAACTGGGAATAAAGTAATTTCTGCACCTTAAAGAGCAGCTGTGAGCTATTAAAGCTTGTAGCTGTGTACTCTAGGTAGATAATACCTCCTCCTGTCATTGTAGTGAGCATAGCCCAGCCACAGATGGCATTTTTAGCTGTGGAGTGATGCATAACAGCAGCATCATTCATGTTGATGATAATTTAAATACAGTATTACCATGTCAACAAAAAGGGCACCCTGCTTTTTCTAAGAAATAAGTATCTAATATAACAAAGCCTCCAGTGTCCTCCCACTGAAAGGCATTATAAACACATCATTTTGGAAACAATAAGAACTGAAAGAAACTGAAGAGAACCATGTGCTCGTTGCTCTGCAGGCAGCTCTGTGCTGGACACCTGTCAGACACCAGTGGTGCACTACGATGCACAAGGTTTCATTAAGCAGTAAATAATGATGAGGGCTGGACAATGTTCTGCTGAGTTTGGGGCAAAATTTTGGGTCAGAGCTTATGTTTTCAGCCCCAGTTAACCTTTCTCTAGGAAAAAACAACCTTGATAGCATGAAATGTCAGGAAAATTATGTTAATTTGCAGAGTAAATTTTTTTCAGGACCTCAAAGACGTAAGTGAATGTTATTGTTGTTAATACTTGGGTTGTATCACTGGGGAAACCCAAGGACAATTAAATTAACTTGCTGGAGAACACAGTGCCAGAGATACAAGAAAAAGACATGTTTCCTGACTGTTGCTGGAGGTGTATTGACTTGGGAATTTTAGAGGGTGCTTTTCATGAGAAAATGCCAGTTTCCTGATGTCAAAATTTCTCTGGAAAGGAACAACCTGTCTGACCAGGAATAATTCTTCCTATTGGTAAGAAAGTTTATCGCAAATGGGAGATGCTGAGGTACAGACAGAAGGATTTGGATTTATCTCCTCTTCCTGCCCCAAGTAAATACCACTAGCCCCCAGGCTCCTCGAGGGAGCAGGACTTACATAGCTTCATGCCAACATGGAACAGGAAAACAAGTTCCTACCCCACTCACTGGTTTTTGACTCACAGCACTTGACTAAAGCATAGTCTATGTTCCCCTCTTCTCTCTTCTGAACCTGATTTACTGCAGTATTTATCTGATTCAGGGTTGCTTTTCTTTTATGCTTTCCTCAGGAGCACCAGTGTCTGGGATGTTGCAACATATATAAAGCTTTTGGGTGTATTTATGTGTATTGAAATGTACTTTTCATGGTACAGCTGCACACACCCTTTCCACTATTCAGCCTCCTCTCCTCCCACTTAAAAACATGCCTTTTGAAAGCAGAAGGGAAGAATAATTAAAAAAAATTGTAATGTGCCTCAGGTAATGACATGATTGAAACATCACCATTTTGTCTGGAGGGTCACAGGACGGCTTTATGAGAAAGCTTTAAAGCTGCTAACCATAAAGAACCTTTGATATTCCACCTTTCGTTGTTGCTAACATATTCTGCTTCCTGACTCTTGAAAACAAAGCCTGTATCGAGGGCCCTGTTGCTTCAACAAATTTGATGCCAAACATATTATGCCATGGGGCAGTTTGACAAACTGAGAAGATTAATTGAGTATATATATTTGAGATATTCCAAGCCGTTTAAGTAATTTAGATACTTAACGTGAAGTAGACATCATGGCCCCTTAATCAGCTTTGGGAATGCGATGCTTGATCTTATATGTTTCTTCTAGATGTGGTGTGGTCCCTGTGTGCTGATCTGGGTTTTGGCAAGAAAACATTATGCTAACAGTGGCTTGTGTTTCATTAAAACAGCTAGAAAATAAAGGGAAAACCTAGCTGATGTACTGCAAAGTACTTACGGCAGCGTTAACAGTATACTTGATCAAATACAATTATTTCCCGACTCTTTAAAATATAAAATAGTCAGTATTAGGAATGAAGACTTCCATAGCTTTGGTGTAAGTCTTCTTCATTGTTTTTAGAGAACCAGGAAAGCAAGGCAACTGCCTCACTTAACAGTTCATATTACATCATTTCCTTGCTAGTCCTGTCTTTCACAGTGATCATAGAATTACAGAATCACAGACTGGTTTAGATTGGAAGAGACCTTAAATATCATCTAGTTCCAATCCCCTGCCATGGGCAGGGACACCTTTCACTAGACCAGGCTGCTCATGAACTAACACTTTCTAAATCTTGATTTTCTACAAATGTGTTCAGTTACTAGAATTGCTTAAGTCTTGTAGGCAGGAATAGTTCTTCATTGGTTTGTTTCTAATAGGCTTTGAAGCTATTTGATACTTAGTTGTTCATGGTCAAACATGAAGTTATTTCTGGTCAAGCACTGATATACAGAAAATGTAAAAACAAATCTCAAAATTAAAATTCAGGGGGCATAAACTCTACTCAAGTAGGTGTAAGATGGTTCTCAGAGTATGTTTCCCAGGTGTATTTCATTCAACAGCAACTCATAGAAATGTTTGCAAGAAACAAATAAGATGGATTGTGAGTGTAATTGAAAAGAATGTGAGGATTTTACTTGAAAAGATATTAATGGATACTTTCTAAAATCATACTGACATTTATACTTGTACAAGAGTCTATTTAAGGAAAACATCTGGGTACTTTGTAAAATGCAAGAGCTTTGGAAAAGATCTAGAATTTTGCACTCTAGCCAAAACCAAATGAAGACAAATGAAAATGGAGTGGTGCTAGCCAGATGAAGCCAAGTCAAACCATAGATACTACTGGGACCTGTCCATCACAGGCTTCTGGCAAAGATTCTTAGCAACTAAAAATGTTTCCACCATTGCCTTTGCAAAGTGAATGGTCTGGAACTCAGAAAGAGCTGTTTCTTGTGGAAATCAAAGCCTTTGGGTCGTGGTGGAAAGTTGCCTCTGCTGAGTTTGTCCAGAGCCTTTATGACTTTGCCTAGAAATTGTCTTCACCAGCTACCAAAGAAGATAAATGAGAAGCTGAGGCTTGCAATGTAACTACTGCTGTCTTTTGTGATACCAACGATATGGTATTCTTCTGCCATATTAGAAGAATAAACAATAATTATTGTACATTGTATATATATGTCTGCCAGCCTGGGAAAAAAGGGTGCCCTACCCCCTTTTGATATAAAGTAATAAATTATTTTTCTCTTTTTTTCCTGGACCCACCCAAACTCCTGGAGGCTATCTTCTGTAAAAGAGGGATGTACAGGCAACTTACAGAACACATTAATTCTATTTTATACATTTTATTTTCTAATACACTTAGCAGAGATGGATGCAAAACATCTGATGCAACTGGCAACTAGTTTATAGGTGGAATACTGATTTTTGACCATCTGGAAGTGATTTTGTCTTGGTTTTAAATACTAATTTTGTGTCTTCTGGACAGGTTTATACCCAAACCATAGAATTTAGACCTCCTTTTAACCCTGGAAGATGTTGACAACTGGTTCTAAGGCATTAGTGGGGCCCTTGGGACAGCCTACAAGCTGCCATGGATATCACCCCTGTTCATAGTATCCAAGAAGACTGTCCCCAGACCTAGAGAAGGGTACATAAGGGTTTGAATTTTGAATCAGACCATCTCAAATATTTTTATCTTTCACATCAGTGTCTGTTTCAAGGATACACCTGCTGGGACTGTTGTAACAGAGGACTGTAAGGCCACAAGGCTGTTCGCAGAGGTCACAGCACTCAGGCTGTGAATTTTCCAGGACCACTGTCACCTATATGTTTCAATCCACAAGAGAACATGCACTATGGGAAGGAATTATGATCTGAAGCTTTCCTAAAGTATATGTAAAAATCAACTTTGTTAATTCAGGATTAAGTGAGAATATGATGGGTTGACCCTGGCTGGACACCAGTTGACCACCAAAGCCACTCCATCGCTCCTCTCCTCAGTTGGACAGGGGAGAGAAAATACAATGAAGGGCTTGTGCATGAAGATACTACACGGAGAGATCATTCAACAGTTACTGTCATGGGCAAAATAGACTCAACTTGGGGAAATGCGCTTAATTTATTAGTAATCAAATCAGAGTAAGATAATGACAAATAAATCCAAATATTAAAACATATTCCCCCACCCCTCCCTTCTTCCCAGGTTTAACTTTACTGCAAATTTTCTGTATCTCCTTCCTGTCAGCAGCACAGAGAACAGGGAATGGGGTCGTGGTCAACTCATCACACATTGTCTCTGCCACTCCTTCCTCCTCAGGGGAAAGATTGCACAAACTCTTGCCCTGCTCCACCGTAGGGTGTCACCCATCAGAGAGTTTTCCACAGGCTTCATGTTTCTCTCACAGATTTTCACTCCTGTCTCTGGCTGCCATTGTGCAGGTTCTCCCCCTCCTTCTCCTTAAATATGTTATCCTCTAAGTGCTACAACTGTCACTGATGAACTCGGCCTTGGCCACTGGTGGGGCAGTCTTGGAGCCAGCTGGCACTGGCTCTATCAGACATAGGGAAGTTTCTAGCAGCTTCTCACAGAAGCCACCCATCTTGCCCCCACTACCAAACCCTGCCATGAAAACCAAATACAGAGAAAAACTGCAATAACTGCGCTTGTTACTGATTAACGTATTGTTAGGACTTTCAGTAGAGAGGTCCTCTAGGTATTTTATTCAGTGCTTTACCCAGTATGCTCCATATAGTCAGTGTTTACTCTCTCTGAGCTCTGCCCTAGCTATGATATAAAGAAAGGAGGGAAAGAAATCAAATGCTATGGAAAACAAAAGTGGTCTGAAGTATAGCTGTAGCTAGCTCCAGCTGTAACAACAAGGTTGTGGGTTTCCAAATTTTAATCTCCCCAAAGAATCTGTATCGAATTCTTCAGCCTAGAGGTCAAAAGGGATTTTAGTAATGGAATGGGACAACTCAGATTGTAAAGTCTTCTGGGCAAAGGCCTTCTGATCTTTACCTGGGCATGTCTCTGGAATATGTGTCTATGAAATGTGCTTTGAAGCCACACAGGGATAAAAATAAATAATAGTGACTATAAAATCGTTTTATGCTTTTCTGTCTTTTATCACATCACTAACAGCAAAGATGACACACTCTACACAGGAGGCAATTCAGATTGATAATGTAGCAGGCAGCATGCTCAACTTTCCCACTGCACAAGTAGGTAAGCAGATTACATATGTTCTTGAGCACAGTCTATAGCCATATTACAAAAACTGTCTCAGGAATGTTCTCTGGGTTTTGTCATTCTGGTTGTATTTAGATACAAAAGTGTGCATGAATTAGAAATACAGTCTGGGCAACCTCAGAGTTTCAGGATGTCTATTACTAATAACAAGTTGAAATACAGTTGTATAAGTTGTTTGAGAAAATGTGATGGGAATCCCTTGCAACAAAAAGCATGTGAAGATAAAGATGAAGATAAATTACGACTTTCAGGACTGCTTCTTTATCATTCTCCAAGCCATAAGAGAGCATTCAGAAGGACCTTCCAGCATCAGCCCAGCAGTGCAAGTCATTCCTCTGCAAAATGGGGTTGCTCACAGCCCCAGCCCATGGTGTAAGCTAGTGATCCAGATGGGCAGATGTGTGAGAGGGGATAGATGACCAACACCACTTCTGTGTTCAGGTACAAAGAAGGATAAGTTTTCCATTTCCCACATAAAGGCCTCTCTCTGCAGTGCTAGGAAAACTGAGGTACATTTTCCTGCAGAAAGGCACAGGAAATGCACAGAGAAAGGCAGGTAGAGTAACAAGATAAATGCCAGTATGAAAGGCAAGGGGTGATGCATATGTACTGTAATGTCTGCTAGGAAATACAGGTTTATCTTGAGCTGTATTGTGAGCACACAATGTCTAGAGACAAGCCTTTGGTTCCTATCAGAGGAGTGAACAAAGCTTGGCCCTCTGTGACCTGCTGGACTATAAACACTGACCTACTCTGATGATTCATGGGTTTGTGGGTCAAAGATATTAATCGTCGTGTAGTTGGAGGAATCAGCTTCTGCAGTCAGGCAAAATCTTGGTCCCCTTTTCTGTCTCCTTAACTTTTAAAATTCATCACATTTCCTCGTTGCTCTGCCTCTCACAGAACAGAGCCAGAGTGTCCCTGTTTAAGTGGAGCAAACGTTTTTCCAAAAGGTCAGAGTTCAGAATGAGCTTGTAAGCAGATTATGGAGCTGGTAGAAAGGCCAAAGGCACCCTAAGTCTTTACATTCCCAAAGTGCTGTGTTAAACTTTAGCCCAAGGATGTACTTAACCCCAAAGAGAACTGAGGTCAAGTGAACTAGCAGCATTTCAAATGCAATCAGTTTTGGAAAAGTAGCTGTTTATAAAGAAGTGTATTACAGAGACAAGCTAATGTTAGCATTCCCTCTCTGCACATAAGCCTGACCTATTGCCAGTCTTGTCAAAGAGCTGTGATGTTTGTTTTATAGCATCAAACAGTAAGACTTTATTTCAGTTTAGGTTAAATCTCAGGGAACATTATGGCTTGGGGCATTCAAAGGTTCTCCCTAAGAAGATGCAGGGGGAGTATTTATGCCATCTATCTTTAGGTACTTAGTCTGGCTCCCTATACTGTCTGGAGAGTGAAGGAGGGGTTTCAAGAAGGCAATTCAGAGCACGAGAAATGGGCCCTGAACAGATACCTGGATGTCCCCTCCTCTTTCTGCAGAGTTTGCAAAACCCGAAGTTGAGCCCTGCAGAGACATTGCTTTGCACTTTCCCTGTATTTTCTTTAAGGTGTTCAGAGCTAAGCTGATAACCGACCCTCATAAAATCCCCACAGCATTTATTCTGCTTAGCTGGCATGCGTGTGCTGGAGTCACAGCAGGACCATGGTACAGAAAGGGGTGTCCAGCTGGGGCAGAGCAGGAGGGCTCTGGGCATGGGGCAGCGCAGCACTTCTGCAGCCAAATGCATGCCTTGAGCAAAAAAATAATGTCAAATGGGACAGGCTTCATCCAGCCTCACCAGTCCCGCTTTTCTCGAAGATCTTTTACCAGGCACAAGAACACCCAATGACTATGCCACATATGGCAAATAGCCACAGTTGAGCTTGCTGAGGATGCTCAGTAGTCCCTGTTTGGTATTTCCTTGGATGAAAAGGAGCAAGCATATTATTTGACATTCTTAACTTTCTTCTAAATAAGAACAGCAACATAAACATAACAAATGTTAAGGTCTCCTTTAAAACACTGTAGCCACTTAAAGTATCTCTGCCATGAAGACTATACCCTGTACCTGTTGTTACTTTTTATTATTATTACTATAACCATTATAATTAATATTACTGTAACTATTAGGGTGACACTAGCAATAGTACCAAGGAATCATAGCCAGAAACTGAGATCTCTGTTTATGAGTGTCAGCAGGACAGCTGGAGGGAAGGGATGCCATCCGGAAGGAC